>NW_013666461.1:374751-383762 GCF_000517525.1 Limulus polyphemus
ACACTGCTAAATTAGGGACGGCTAGCGCAGATAGCCCTCGTGTAGCTTTGCGCGAAATTCAAAAACAAAAAACAATCAATATTGTATGTTTCAGTATTTTATTCAATAAACGTATCATGAGTTGAAACATAATAATTTATTATTTTAGCTAAATCAGCGAGGGAGTAATCTGAACAGTGCAGGGGTAATATGAAATCACGTTCAGGCTACCTCCGGGGGTAATATGAAATCGATTTCAGATTATCGGGAGGTAACTTGAAAGGTGGATTAGCTTGAAGTCTTTACACCGGTGGGCCGGGAAACGCAGTTACCGGCCACCGCGGACCGGGACAATTGTGACTGCCTTAAACTAACGAGTCGATGGTCGGTTGGTTGTTGATAAGCGCAAAGCTACACATTGGACTATCTGTGTTCTACCTACCAGGGGTATCGAAACCCGATTTTTAGAGTCGCAAATCTGCAAACTTACCGCTGAGCCTCTGGGGGCACTAACGAATCATCAACTGCGTATGTGGGCCCTCTCTGTTGTGCAAAAGTAACTAAGTGAGCTTTGAGATGCAAAAGGTTACGAAACCCCGATATAGTGGACCTATTTCATGTAATTGTCATAGTCTACTTAATACATTGTTAAGTAATAGATCCTACTGGACACTGGCTACTCTCCATAATGCATTGTTAAGTAATAGATCCTATTGGACACTGGCTACTCTCTATAATACATTGTTAAGTAATAGATCCTACTGGACACTGGCTACTCTCCATAATACATTGTTAAGTAGTAGATACTATTGGACACTGGCTACTCTCCATAATGCATTGTTAAGTAATAGATCCTATTGGACACTGGCTACTCTCTATAATACATTGTTAAGTAATAGATCCTATTGGACACTGGCTAATCTCCATAATTCAGTGTTAAGTAATAGATCCTATTGGACACTGGCTACTCTCCATAATGCATTGTTAAGTAATAGATCCTATTGGACACTGGCTACACTCCATAATACATTGTTAAGTAATATATCCTATTGGACACTGGCTACACTCCATAATGCATTGTTAAGTAATAGATCCTATTGGACACTGGCTAAAATCCATAATGCATTGTTAATTAACAAACCCTATCAGATAGTAATCTATTTAGTATATTGTTAAATAGTAGACCTCACTGGATGCACCAACTTTTGCATAATATTTATCATCATAGCAATATTCCCATTATTTTATAATCATAACAAACTATTAACATTACATTTGACTCTTATCAAATCATAATTCTTATTTTAACACTACTCATAGCAACTCCGATCGGGATAATAACCGACGGAATTTGTAACACCTGGTCATGTGTTGTGAATTTAGAATGGAAAAGCACAAGTCAATAAATTAGCATTTGTCGTTTCGTAAAAAACACAACAACAACGTATAACAGGTGTATTTTAATACACATATTAATACGTAGATATATGTGTGAAACGCCTTGACATTTTTTTAAATTTACTAACATAGACAATAAATTAGCATTTGTCGTTTCATAAAAAAACAACAACAACGTATAACAGGTGTATTTTAATATACATATTAATACGTAGATATATGTGTGAAACGACTTGACATTTTTTAAATTTACTAACATAGACAAATGTTCGAACTTGAGGCTTGAAACAATAAATAGAATGTAGAAATTTTATTAACATGAAAGGACGGAAACATGTACAATCAGCCACGATAGACGTCATGTAAGTTGGAAAAAATAATGATAGCGAGAGGTTAAGATTCTTTAGAACATACCTTATTTCCATGAATATTGCTAATCTTTAGACAGCGATTTTATACGAAGATTTTTGTACAATATTGGTCTTCTTGTAATTCAGAAACTTTTCACTTCCTTTCTGTCTGTATAATCGTGACGTTTTCTGTTGGCTGTTTAACTCTGTATAATCGTGACGTTTTCTGTTGGCTGTTTAACTCTGTACAATCGTGACGTTTTCTGTTGGCTGTTTAACTCTGTACAATCGTGACGTTTTCTGTTGGCTGTTTAACTCTGTACAATCGTGACGTTTTCTGTTGGCTGTTTAACTCTGTATAATCGTGACGTTTGCTGTTGGCTGTTTAACTCTGTACAATCGTGATGTTTTCTGTTGGCTGTTTAACTCTGTACAATCGTGACGTTTTCTGTTGGCTGTTTAACTCTGTACAATCGTGACGTTTTCTGTTGGCTGTTTAACTCTGTACCAACGCAGTTTCAATTCCTCCTATCGTTTTATAGAGGGGAACTCTACTGGTCAACGCGACCTAGTAGTTAGCGTGCCGGACTGTAGGTTCGAGGATCTTGTTTTGCGTTCTTGTTCCCGAAAAAAAAATCGCTCTCCGAACCTTTGGGCAGTGGGTGCGTTAAAAGAGTAACGATCAGATCCCACTATTCGATTAGAGTACCCCCATGAGCTGGCTGTGGGGGATGTTAACGTGCTGCCTTTCCCCCATTACTTCAACATTAGCGACAGCTAAAGTATATAGTCCTCGTGTAGCTTTGCGCGAAATCTATAACAAACAAATAAATCATCTATTACTTCAACATAAGCGACAGCTAACGTAGATAGCCCTCGTGTAGCCTTGCGAAAAATCCATAACAAACAAACAAATCATCTATTACTTCAACATTAGCGACAGCTAACGTAGATAGTCCTAGTGTAGCTTTGCGCGAAATCAATAACAAACAAACAAATCATATATTACTTCAACATTAGCGACAGCTAACGTAGATAGTCCTCGTGTAGCTTTGCGCGAAATCAATAACAAACAAATAAATCATCTATTACTTCAACATGAGCGACAGCTAACGTAGATAGTCCTCGTGTAGCCTTGCGAAAAATCCATAACGAACAAACAAATCCTCTATTACTTCAACATAAGCGACAGCTAACGTAGATAGCCCTCGTGTAGCCTTGCGAAAAATCCATAACAAACAAACAAATGATTTGTTTGTTTGTTATGGATTTTTCGCAAGGCTACACGAGGACTATCTACGTTAGCTGTCGCTTATGTTGAAGTAATATATGATTTGTTTGTTTGTTATGGATTTCGCGCAAAGCTACACTAGGACTATCTACGTTAGCTGTCGCTAATGTTGAAGTAATAGATGATCTATTACTTCAACATAAGCGACAGCTAACGTAGATAGTCCTAGTGTAGCTTTGCGCGAAATCATTAAAAAACAAACAAATCATCTATTACTTCAACATAAGCGACAGCTAACGTAGATAGTCCTCGTGTAGCTTTGCGAAAAATTCAACAACTTCCTCTAGAAAGTCTTTCTTATTTTGGTCAGTGAAAGAAAAGCAGTTGGAATGCCAGTTGCGCCATCATGGCAACATCCAAGAAAATAGTTTCACGTAAAGCTTAAATTTAAGCTCTCGGTTAACTGTCATGGCTCTTTAACTTAAGTCTCCTGAATTAACGAGTTTCAGAGTATTTTAATACTCAGAGTCACACGATTTTATTCTGTATAAGGAAAATTTAGGAAAGAAAAAACTTGAAAACTTTAAATTAATGACCGGTAAAACTAGAGCTATTTACTAATTTGAACTGATAATGTAACTTTAAGATCCACAACGTCGTCAATACTTTTAATCAACCGAGCTAAGTAAATCAGTGACAGTGACGGATCACGTAAACTTAGTTTAAGAAAACTCCCAACTTTTTTCTTTGGCAAATCTTTTAGAGGGGGAAAAAATAGCCAAAACAGAAAAAAGTGGGAGTTGGACGAAAAGTATGATATCACAATATGTTCCAATACATTTTTTTTTATTTTTCGTGTTTTTTTTAATTTTAGAAGTTCCAACTCTGTTTGTTTTTTCAGAAGGTTTTAATTTCATACCTTCTAAACAAGAAAAAATCTTTATTACAGCAAGTTATTTTTTTTTGTACGCAACCAATTTCAACTAGCACTACACTTTTTCAGGTTCAAACAAGTTGTGTATCAGAATCTATAGAACATCCCATCGTCTTAATATCACTAATCCAGGTGCTAGCATGAAATCAACCAGTCGTGCATGGACTTCATTGGTAGTCATAACAATGACGCATTTCTGCCCATTGATATTCTGATGGGATACAACCTTGATTATTCTCATACACGTTCTGCACATATATATATATTTAACATTGCATTCACGATGGATTTGTTAACCTTGCCCCCCTCCCCAACCCCCTATCGGCGCAGCATTATGCCTGCGGACGTACGACGCCAGAAACCGGGTTTCAATACTCGTGGTGGGCAGAGCACAGATAGCCCATTGTTTAGCTTTTGTGCTTAAATTACAAACAAACAAAATTATTAACCTTATGCTTTTAAATTGAAATCTTCTTTTTTTTTTCTTCTTTTTTTCATTCAAGAAAGCAATTAGTCTACTATAGCTTTGTTTTCTTACTTTTATCACGAAATATTTCTACCGTCTCCGACACAAGTTTTAGCAATCTACCATTGGGAATGCGACAAGAGCTAAAATTAAAATGATTTCGCATTTTGTGACAACAATTCTTCATTTCACTTCATTCTTAAAAATGTGTTTACTTTCTTGGAAAAAAAAACCCAACAACATTAGTCAGAAAGATAGCAAACTAATTTCAAAATATATTTTTTGGTTGGGGATTTGTAATTTCTCTGGGGACAGTTAAGCTTTGTATTATTCTACAATATCTATTTTACCTTGCGGAAAAATATTAATTCTTTGTCTACCTTTGACATTGGATTCACCTCAGTCATATATTACGAAACGATCTAGCCGAATATATTTGTAGAAGTACAGATGATGTAATTAAAAACAAAAAAAAATTGCTTTCATCTTTAAAAAAAAATCGGCTTATTTTTCAGACCTTTTTTTCTTCTTGCTTTGAATGGTTATCTCGTGATGTCGGACCGTATAAAGCTTTCAAACCCTATTCTTTTTTCTACAGTTAATCTGAAATCCCTTTACAATTTCTGTAACATACGCTATATTTTACTGAATCTTCCTTTCACGTATTAAAAAAAATTGCCAACATGTTAAAAAAAAATATTTCGGTCATATTTAACACATTTTGGGAAAGTGTTTGTTGCTTAGAAATACATTTGTATGATCAAAAGGAGCTCATTTATGGTATGGATAACAAGATATTGCGTGGACTTCTGTCAATTCCTGAAATGTGTTAATTAAATTAATGTATATTTTTTTTATATAATTGATATTTCAAAAGGTATTTCAAGCACAGCGCTTGGGTACAGATTTCGTGACTTTAAACTGGACCCTAAAATTATTAACTTCATTTTATACTGTTTACAAGCAGTAGGGTCAACTTTTCATCATGTTAACTTGTCCCCCGAGGGATCAGGGGTAAATTTATGCACTTGCCGCCTAAATCTAGGGTTTTGTTCCCCGCGGTGGACAGAGCGCTTATAGCCCATTGCGTAGCTTTGCGCTAAAATAATAACAAAATAGTAAGTTTTTTTTTCTGCCTGTTACAATATTCAGTGGAAAGAACTGCTCCATCCTGCACCCAACGCAAATTAAAAAGAACTGCTCCATCCTCCACCCAACGCAAATTAGATGAAATCTCTCATTTTTTATGTAAAACACATCGTGAATCCAGAAATAGTTAGTGGGATAACTGCAATGCTGGCGATATTTTTATTTACTCTTTTTATGTTACTCATATGTTACTGGGGTTAGGCTTGTGGTAGCGTAATGTTACACAACTGGATGTCTATACAGCGTCCACAACGGTAATCGAACCTCAAACTTCAGCATCATAAGGCCTGTAACTTACCGCTAAGCCATCGAGGGACCGTTATTTATGAACCAGGTAACCAATGAAGTCATGGATTTACAAACACTTGAGTACATAAATATAGTTTTCAAAAGTATGTTTATGAAGTCGATGGGTCCAAAGTTAAAGTCACGTCTTAACTATTTAAAACACAAAACTCGAGAGAAGCTTTAAAGTTAAAAAATACTAGATATGAACACATACACATGCCATTAGTATGTATAATCAAATCTAGTTTGTTTTAAACATTTTAAATAATTATCTTTTTACTAAACAAATATTCTATTTTCAAAATGAATTTTTAATTATTGACAATAAAAGTTAACCCCAAGTTAAGTGCACTTATCGAGTGTGATTCAAAGAAGTCAATTATAACATAAAACATACTTCAACAAATGTATGTTATGAATTTTAATTACTAAGTATAATAATTGGTTTAGTACGCATATGTCTATATGACAAAAATTCTCCAAAATAAATTAGTCTATAACAGTTAAGTTGTGCAGGTATGGCTCGAAAATAAATTAGTCTATAACAGTTAAGTTGTGCAGGTATGGCTCGAAAATAAATTAGTCTATAACAGCTAAGTTGTGCAGGTATGGCTCAAAAATAAATTAGTCTATAACAGCTAAGTTGTGCAGGTATGGCTCGAAAATAAATTAGTCTATAACAGCTAAGTTATGCAGGTATGGCTCAAAAATAAATTAGTCTATAACAGCTAAGTTGTGCAGGTATGGCTCGAAAATAAATTAGTCTATAACAGTTAAGTTGTGCGGGTATGGCTCGAAAATAAATTAGTCTATGACAGTTAAGTTGTGCAAGTATGACTCAAAAACAGATTAGTCTATAACAGTTAAGTTGTGCAGGTATGGCTCAAAAATAAATTTTTCTATGACAGTTAAGTTGTGAAGGTATGGCTCAAAAATAAATTAGTCTATAACAGCTAAGTTGTGCAGGTATGGCTCGAAAATAAATTCGTTACGCGATACTAAGATAATATTTTGCTGCCAGTCCCAACTTATTTTGACCTTATCGCCATCTGCTAGAGCATTGTGTAACTTTTATATCAAGTCAAGATTGGAATAGCTATTTCGGTTATAAAACGTTGAATAGCATTCTTCTGAGAATTATTGCACAGATGGCAATCAGGATAACAATAAATGAGATAGTAAAGAAACTACAATGTATGAAGTACATATATGATGTGCCAATGTATGATATAGAAGAAATCAAGCCTCATACGAGATTTATAAGAATTTATTCAAATACAAAAGTCAACTGTGAAATATATTTGTCTGTAACCTAACAGAAATATTCTGAAAAAAAAACTGTTTTAAATCAAATAGTATATTTGTTTTCTCAAAACAATGCATTAACGTCGTTTCTTTCATTTTCTAAATAGAGTTGATCTGACATTACGTGAAACTTACACAGTTGTTTTAACCAAATTATAAAATAAAGTATTTAATTGTTCTCTCGTTATTTGTAAAATAAAGTTATTCAGGTATCCCCCTCTCCTGAATTTTGAGAGAAAAAATTATTTTGAATAAACGGTTGTTTTCCCTTTAACTCTGAGAGAATAATTTTCCTCATTACCCGGTGGATCAGTGGTAAGTTTACGGACTTACACCACTAAAATTCTGGGTTCGATTCTCCGAGAGGGGAAAGAGTGCAAATAACTCATTGTGTAGCTTTGCACTAAATAAAAACTACAAAAAATATTAGATAGATAAACTGTTGTTTTCTCTTTGATTATGAGATAATATTATTTTGGGTAAGTTGTTAATTGTTCTTTTATTATTACAGAATATTGTTTTAGGTAGACAGTTCATTCTTTAATTATGAAATGATATTATTTTAGGTAAATACTTGCTTTCTCTTTAATTACGAAAAAATGCTCTTGTAGGCAAACAGCTGTTTTATCTTTAATTACGATATAATATTATTTTAGGCAAACAGTTTTCTATTTAATTACCAGGGAATGCTGTTGTAGGCAAACAGCTGTTTTATCTTTAATTACGATATAATATTATTTTAGGCAAACAGTTTTCTATTTAATTACCAGGGAATGCTGTTGTAGGCAAACAGCTGTTTTCTCTTTAATTACGATATAATATTATTTTAGGCAAGCAGTTTTCTATTTAACTGTGAGGGAATGCTATTGTAGGCAAACAATTGTTTTATCTTTAATTATGAGATAATATTATTTAAGTAAACACTTTTTCTCCATTAATTATAAGACAATATTTTCTTCTCTTTCATTGTAAGAAAATCTCAACTAAATATTTGTTAATTCTTTAATCGTGAGACAATATTATTTAGGTACACAGTTTTTTTTCTTGTTAATTATAATAGAATATGTTTTGGTAAACAGGGGTGATTAGTTATTTTCCTTTAATTGGTAGCGAATTTTAAGTATAATATTCAAGTCCTATTTCCTGAACAGTGTGAAGATGGTATGAGTAATATTCAGTTGTTTTATTGTTAAGTAATTCAGTTGTTTTATTGTTAAGTAATTCAGTTGTTTTATTGTTAGATAAATTCAATAAGTAGCATATGTTATCTTTTTGTCATTTTCCAAGAAATATTCAGAATATTTTTTAGTTAGCACCTTTTTTCTGTTGTAACTAAAGCTGGTTATAATTCGTTATTTTTATAATCTTGAGAGAATAGCTCACAATAAAGTAATTTATTTAGTAATTCTCTTTTTCATCGTATGAAGATCAATGTACTTGAAATTATCATGCAGAAGGTAAGTATTTACTCTCCTATAAAAACGTGTCTTATGACGACAAGATGCTAAATTAAACATTGCACAAAATATAAGGCATAAACGTTTTCAATACCATACGTAGAAAACAACCATAGACGTGGTCAGTGAGGGGGTGGAGATTTCAACGACCACTGTAATATTCTAAAAAGCTGTAAAAGGTCCTTTATCTTATGATTTTTAAAAATAAACACTTGACTTTCATGTAAATCACATATTTGTGTGTGTGTGTGTGTGTGTGTGTGTAGTTGAAAAGGTCTACTTAAAAAAATACCTCCCCTCTACCTACTCTGTAGTTCTGGCTACGGCCCTGACCAATACTATAAAAATTCGATTTACTGAAATTCTGTTTAGATTTTAAGAAATACTAAAATTGCAAATATTCTGAATTTTTGCATTAAACAACTAATATATAAATATATAATATATATATATA
>NW_013666461.1:384111-386026 GCF_000517525.1 Limulus polyphemus
TCTGAATTTTTGCATTAAACAACTAATATATAATATATAATATATATATATATATATATTAAAACCAGTTATCTTTATCTTCATTTTCTTTTCTACATCTTTTTTTTTAATGATGAATTATATGAACATGTATCAACTACGCAACTTCACCGATATTGATTCAACATTATTCAACTCGTACGCTATAAACTAAAAGTATCTGTAATTCATTTTAGTTAATTTACTTGCTAATAGGTGGCAGAACTTTACGAACGATTCCAGATATAAAGTTATAATGATTTATTATGTAGATCTTTCAATAGTTTCTGAGTGTATCCATTGGTGACTTAAGAATGAAAAAAAAAATGAGTGGGGCGTTATAACTGTGAAAATCAACACTGTTGTTTGATTATAAGTAGCCACTAAAGTAGCAGGAGTTTCTGACCGGTTAACCTTAGCATAACAATTTTCGTTATATATATTCAATAGGCTAAAGAAAACACTTATATTCAAAGTGCAATAAATTCCAAAAAATGTATTTCATGTTTGATCCATATAAAACTTGATTTCATTAGGGAACACAAAATGTTTTTCAAGATGTTGAGAACCCCACTTGAAGTAAATCTATAGCAGAGACGGTTAATATGGATATTAAAAACTTTTATTTAAAAACTTAATAAAGTAACAACGTGTTGACCTGTTTAGGTCATCACCAGGCTGAGAATAATCTTAAACTGATTATGACATAAGCAGGTTGAAATGTTGTTATTTTATTAAGTTTTTAAATAAATGTTTTAATACCCATATTAGCCGTCTCTGTTGTAGACAAAATGTTTCTATTGTTTTATAAATCAGAGCTAAATCTGGTATTTAAAATGATCAAATGTTGTCTCCTGTAAACTGGAGACGAAGGTGTTTCAGTTCCGTTTACTGATAAGCGGTTTCCTTTAGACAAAGTGCTGTCTGTGCCCCACCCCTTTTCTCTAAGCTGTGACATCCGAAATCAGCAATAAAACATTTGATCGTAATCAGTTTGCTCTTTCTTATGTTGTCAAAGCATAAAGGACGTAAAGGTGCAATCATAAAATGTGTATTATGTACATTTGATAAATAAATAAGTGTATATATGTTTGAGGTTAAAGCTACACAATGGGCTATCTGCCCGCCACGGGTATCGAAACCCAGTTTCTAGCGTTGTAAGTCCGTAGACATGTGCTGTGCCACTAGGGGGTATATATCTATCAGACATAGCTGAGTTTAGACAGCTGCTGTAGAAAAATATTTGAAATGTTATTATTAAGTTTGTTATTATGCATTTAAATCAATTCTTTATAAATAAAAACTGACATAAACACATTTTTTTAACGAAACGGATTTTTTTTTTCATGACTAAGATATTACAAAATTGGATCTTCGTTAACTGCGAGCTTAATCGGATGGCGAAAAAAGTGATTGCTTCTGCAGATAAAGTATAAAATATCATTATCTTTTCAACTTAATACTTTCAAGCGTTTGTTGGACTTTAACTGATGGCTCAGAATTTGTACAGGTTAGTGTCTTAATTATGTTTCTGTGATTCAGTTAAGACTTCAGCGTCTTTTTTTTTGTCATGGTTACATACCTCATAAAGTAGTAGATGCAATATTAATGTGAAATTTATGAGACATTCGATACTTTTAGATATCTAATAAACCGGATTATAAACCATAACTTTTCCAATTGGTTTAATATTTCAACATTTTTTATAACTGTATTAATTTAGAGAAATAATTTTTTTCTTACACTTTTTTTTTTGGCCGTTACTTCAATATGGTAAGTTGCTCTTCAAGAACTCTAACCGTTGAACAGTTGAATAAACGTTACCTGCATATTCTGGATCTTCTGGAAGTTCGGTATTCTTCAGTAAGCACATAGAAATTTGGCTTGGCATGGTCAT
>NW_013666461.1:386047-407257 GCF_000517525.1 Limulus polyphemus
ATTAGGGACGGCTAGCGCAGATAACCCTCGTGTAGCTTTGCGCGAAATTCAAAAGAAACAAACAAACGTAGAAATTTATGAAATAGCTAAAGGTGTACTCTCTGTTGATGGAACACGTAACTTCTCGTACGTTCCAAAAGTTCAGAAGAACCTCAGTAAGTTCACGTTTGTTTTTTTACATTCTGTTAACGTAGCAAGTTAAAACACTATTCATCTGTTAAAAAATACCACTACCTAATAATATAATTAACCTCGAAAAATCAACCGAGGTAATGTAATTTGTGTTCTTAGCACATCATGGTTAAAAAAAAAGGACTTAGATCTGGCTATGAGAGAAATACGTATTAACAAGTACAGCAATGTAAATGGATAAAGAGTTTTGGCAAACATAATTTGGAATGCCAAAAACAGAAATCATCAAGACATATTATAAGACCGATTCAAGTGGACGTAACAGGAAAATTACAGCTATAGTTGTTTGTTTTGTTTTTAAGTTAAGCACAAAGCTACACAATGGGCTATCTGTGCTCTGCCCACCATGGGTATCGAAACCCGGATTCTAGCGTTATAAGTCCGCAGACATGCCGCTGTGCCACTGGGGGGCTACAGCTATAGTACTTAGAAGAATAGCTCGATCAGTTCGCAAACATCTAAGAGTAACAACGAAGGATTTTAAAGAAAAATTTGGCGACATTTGGCATAACAGTGCGTGAAAGAACTGTACAAAGACATCTAAGCATAAAATACGATGTATCCTGCAGTTCGTAGTTGACAACAATTAATTGAAGTAAATGTCTTGAATATGCCAGGAAGTGTATAGAGTATTCTGTCAAGTTCTTCACGAAAATCATTTGGCTTTACGAAACTAAAGTTGAACACACACACACACACCACTTCACACATACAATGGACCCCAATATATTTAACGTTAAAAGGGGACAACTTTCAATGAAGAACACTCTGTATCTACAATAAAACATGGTGATGGTACAATCGGGGTGTTTCAGCAGTTCAAAGACTGGAGATATTCATGTGATCGAAATTCGAAAGAATGCAACTATTTATCAATAAATGTTACAAAGTACCATGCATTGATACCATTGGCTATTACGTTCATTAACAAGGCAACGATCCAAAGCACACGGGTAAGTCAGTTGCGAAATTTATGAGATAAAATATTAGGAGAGACCTTCACAATCACTGGATCTCAAATAGATCAAAATGTATAGAGTGATCCGAAAACAGCTGTAGGCAAGTATAGAGTGTCTAATTTATCTTAACTTAAGGAAGTATGTTAGAAAGAAGGGTCTCAGGTTTCACAATCAAGATATAATACACCAAAAACGTTTGGAAGTTATAATCAAAGGAAGTGTGCCCCCCCCCCAGTAGCACAGCGGTATGTCTGTGAACTTACAACGCTAGAATCCGGTTTTCGATACCCATGGTGGGTAGAGCACAGATAGCCCATTGTGTAGCTTTGTGCTTAATTACAAACAAACAAATAATTATGTATATTTACTTCAGTTTCAGTAAATTTGACTACAGGTTTGCACTAATAAATTTATTTTTACGTATGATATGTTTAGTTAAGAGTGCAAATATTTTTGTTCGCAAATGTAATTGAATTATTAAATAAAGTGAAATTAATCAAGTAATATTAAAGAATACCATTAAAAATTGGTCTGTACGGTAATTATGTCACAAAATCTAGTTTTTATAGGCCTTTCAAATACTATAGATACTGAATTCTAAGAATAGTGTCATAATATTATTCGTAATTCAACAGAGTTTTGTTACATGTTAACTTAAGGAATTGATTCATCAGAACACATTGTTTTTGGTGAATATTGGAGCAACCCCATTTTTAGTGTTTTGCGCTGAAAATGAATGTTTCTTTATTTCCAAATAGCGTGTATTTATGTTTCCAGTAGAAATCAGTTGTCATGTGCAAAACAAAACAAGCAAACAGAACGAAGTTTTTATTCCAAAAGAAGCTTCCAATCCAAAAACACGCGTTCTTGTGCTTTTTGAATTACTGTAGTTTATTCAAGTTTATTGATGATTAGTGAAATAGTAACATGTTATTTTATGTTAATTTCAACTATCCAAAATCTACTTTCACAAACAAATTATTTAATGATGAAAAACAGATTAGTTTTTTTTAGTCCCGAGACCGTTTATGACTGTTAGAGCTCCTTAGATGATGATGATGCGTCATCGGTGATTCTCGGGCAGACCTAACCTGGTGGCGCCCCCCTCCTCTCCATGTAGCCATCCCTAATTTAGCAATAAAAAGCTAGAGGGAATGTAGCCAGTCAACACCATCCACCGTCAATTCTTGGGTTACTCTTATACCAACGGATGGTGGGATTTACACGGATGGTGGGATTGACCATCACCTTATAAAGCCCTCACGTCCCACCGTCAATTCTTGGGTTACTCTTTTACCAACGGATGGTGGGATTGACCATCACCTTATAAAGCCCTCACGTCCCACCGTCAATTCTTGGGTTACTTTTTTACCAACAGATGGTGGGATTGACCATCATCTTATAACGCCCTCACGTCTAAAAGGGTAAACATGTTCGGCGATGGAGATTCGAACCCGCGACCTGCGAGTCTGGCGCTCTAACCACCAGGCTATGCCCGGCTTCAAACAGACTTATAGTGCATGTAAACTAATTTAAAAATATTCGATCACATATGAAGGTTATCTGTGGAATATTTTCACTGCATGAAACCTTTCGTTCACTGTAATTGCGATTGGCTAGAGAATGAAACAACGCCTTCTGCCTTTGTGATATCTTAGATAACTCCGAATATTCTATACATACAATAGTAGACATTTTTAATCCGTCTTTCTTTTTTGCCCAGTCCCCACGTGTAACCTTGAGTGCATATAACGCTAAAAATCGGGGTTCGATTATCACGATGAGCACAGCGCAGACATCCCACTGTATTACTCAGCGCCTAAAATGTATAATTCTGAATGTATCAGTCACACAAGTTTACGTCTGTTGTACATAGTAAAACTTGTGTTTATTTTATTCTCACCGTTTCACTAGGTTTACCTGACATCATCAGGTGGCATACAAGAACTGAGGCTAACGGAATTTAATTTTAAAAAATGAATCACGTGAGAATATCTAACAATAGTAATCTACAAGCATTCGACTGACCAACTGCAAACAATAAAGTAATTTATCAGTGAACTGTCAAACTTAGGATAATAAATACAATTTTTAGGTCTGAGTTTAAGTACTGAAATTTGTTCTACATACAAGAGAGAAGGGAATTAAAATAGATATAAATGAACACCTTTGTATTTATTAAGAATAGGTTTATGCTTCTTATGAATAGGGTTTCTTTTATTTTTTGTCTATTAATTTTGTCTTCTCTGCTGAGGATTTTTAACTGAGAAAAATCCAAATAATGATTTTTCCTAGACATGTGTTCAGAAACGTGAGATGGAGATTTTAAATGGTGCCACGAACGAGTAGAAAGTTATATGTTTGTGTCACCAATATAACACTTTTTGCAATCTGTACATTCAATTGTATATACATTCCCTCAAGTATCATTATCCATATGCTTTTTGGATAGCAGTTAACCTAGCTTTTTTCCAGGTAAAAATGTAAATTGTACTTTAATGTCCGGTTTATACTCTCTGGCTGTTTTTATAACCAGATTTTTTTATAGCATGAGATAAGTTTGGAATGAATGATAAAATACAAGTGACAGGGACATCTTTGGAAGAATCACTTTCTGTGTCAATTTGTGACTTATTTTCAAAAGAGGCAGTTACTTTATTGACAACAGTGGGAGAGAAATTGTTTTGTAAATCTAAGGATTTTATTATTTTTTTGAAACAATCGATATTGGAACTTCTGATTTTACTCGTACGGATAGCACCTTTTAATATGCTTAGCTTTTGGCATTTGTTACGAATGGAATTCCAAGGAACATAAAGTTCAGTGTGAGAGTTTTTTACGAAATACGGAGGTTTGGAAAACTGTATTTGTATTTTTAACAAGAACATTTAGATATTACAATTTGTCATCAACTTCTGGAAAAAGAAGTTGTGAATAAAATAAAAAAAACTTTTATTATGTACAACCGCTAAAAACGTGTGTGATTTTTACATAGTTCTTTCTAATATTTAATTAACAGAATGAATCATCAATACTACTTTCTGACATTGTTTTGCGTTTTGTAGGTACTGTGATGCCACCGAAAATGATTGCTTTTGGAAATGGTATGTAAAAGCACTTTCCAATGCAAAATATCCATAAGCACAGATCATAAAATATGATGAAGACGAGAATATCTCTTGTACTTAATGACATTGGAAAACAAAGAACTATGGATCAGTTTGGGGCCTCAGGACCATCCGGAAAGAGACCTACAAAAAATCGTACACCAACCGTGGTAAGCAAAGTGTAACGTCTTGTAACAGGTGAGAATTCACAAACATAAAGGTCAGTGACAAAAGCCATCCACTTGCCACAGGCAACAGTATTCTACATAATCAAGAAGGATCTCCGTTTGGAAAAGGCCCCATTGGTTCTACGATATATGTGCTCAACCATCTCATATCTCAAGTAGCTGGAGAATGAAATGGGTATTCAAGATATGAATCTTTCTTACATTAGATGGATTATGGAAAGCTAACAAGAAGAAGTGGTTTCGGTATGGCCGTCTTACGACAAAGCCTTTTGCATTGAAAACTACGCCGAGAGACTATTTTCAACACGCACAGTCGTCAGACAGAGTTTGACTGGGCGTGGCGGTATAAACTGTAACGATGTGGTAAGGCTACAAAACTGTTTTAGTATAATGTACTTATCCTTTTGTGCGTCTGTGATATGCACCTTGACAAAAGCTGACATCACGCGAGTGACAAAACAAGAAAGAGTATTTTATCAATATTTTCAAGGTCCTTTAATCCATTGACCGTGGCTGCTTTAAACGCGTGGAATTTTTGCAAGCTTTACACCGTATACGACACACTCATATTCAACTGCTGCAGTCAGTGGGTTAATAATTAGGGTAAATTACTTTTCTGGGTTAGTATATACATAGCTTTCTAGGAAAATGTCACAAACAATAATTATCATGCACTATTTCACATTAAACGAATTTGTGCATGCTATGCAGGCCTAGTTTTGTGGTGGAACTCAATGAAGTATTTCTACACTTTTTTAAAACAAGAAGATTTTTTTTTGTCGTTGTTGAAAACAGCATCACGACAAACAAAGTTGTTTTGTTGTGATATCAAATGCTTCCAAATTCGTTTTCAGTTTGATCTCCGCCTCATATGCCACTGCATGTGTTTACAACGCCCCCTAGCTTTCCTAACTGGATTTTGCTACAGAATATGTTTGAGTTCCTGTTCTTTTTGTTGGTACAAAAATAGCACTGAGATCATGTACTTTTTACTTTACAACACATTTGTGTAATTTGGCCAACAAATATAAGGAATCCAACTCGGAGATAACTTCATCCCACAAGTTGAAATTTCTTACATTACAAATCTTAATAAGGAAGACTATATTAGTAAAGTTATACACACCAGTCGCGCTTGTAGATATATCGATGATATTCTTATGTCGAAGTTTAAAGGCTTTCTAGACACAGTCGAACGAATTTATCCACCAGAGCTCACTCTAGACAAAGTTCTGTCACTAAAATCAAAGCACAATATTTGGATTTAGATATGAGCTTCATTAATCAGGGTTAACTGATATGTGGTGAAACCAAGAATAGATCGATCCTCGTGTTTCTTTTTTACGAAATTTAAAAAATTAAAGAACACGGTCCGTTTACCAAAAGGATGCAGAACTTTGTATCAATAAGCCTTTTAGTTTAACGTGTGTGGCTAGCATGCATAGTGTTTTTACTATCAGGTGGCTGTGGTACTAACGGTCAAGACATTTTATTTGGTGTTGCTGGAAGACGTGGTTCAAACATAAATTATTAAAGTTATATAAAATGTGTTATGACGATACCTTCATTATTTACATACTCAATACTATGTTTTGTTAATCTTGTTTTTAGAATTTTTCCACGCTTTTTCAAATTGTTGTCTAATAATATAAGCTTCTACATACTCGAAGTAATTACACTCTAAATAAACTAGAATAGATATCTATTTCTTGTATCAATTTAGTCTTTTCTCGTGCCATTGAGGCACAGCGGTATGTCTGCAGACGTACAACGTCAAAATCCGCGTTTTGATACCTGTGGTGGGTAGAGCACAGATAGCCCATTGTATAGATTTGTGCTTAACTACAAATAAAAGAATAATATGCACAATTCTAAGCCCTCCAGTAGCACAGCGGCATGTCTACCGACTTACAACGCTAGAAACCAGGTTTCGATACCCGTGGTGGGCAGAGCACAGATAGCCCATTGTGTAGCTTTGTGCTTAATTCCAAACAAACACAATTCTAAATTCCAAAACTCGTGTCAAAGTATTCTGAAACTTAGACAAAAATAAATAAGTCAATAACTAGGAGTTATTGTGCAAAATGAGTGTAAGAATCCTATGTAATACGTAGCAATGTGTTGACAGTGTTAAGGACAAACATAACTCCGATATCTACAATATTTGATAGTGACGAATATTGAAGGTTTGATAATAATTATTAGTAATATTTCGTTATGTGTCTGATAACGAAAACCATTAACAACGAATAGCACCGTATTGAATTCTCAACAAACACGAATATCAGTTTACGTTATTGGTCGCGTTTGAGTACAAGCAGACTAGTAGAACTTTATTTGACTTATAATTTAAATGAGATTTATCTAACATTTTGATAATGCGACTTTTCGTGATTAGATTTGGCAAATTTTATTAAATTCATTATAAGTTAAGTAATTTTTTAACGAGCTTGAAAAATATAATCATGAAAATGTGTTGATGACAGTGTTTTATAGTAATCATATAATTATGTAAATTTGGCGATAACATAACAATGTAAGTACAGCACTGAGGCAACGATATAAATATGGCAATGACTTAACAGTGTAAGTACAGCATTGAGGTAATGATGTAAATATGGCAATGACGTAAAAATAATACGTCATTGCCATATTTACATCATTACCTCAATGCTGTACTTACATTGTTACGTCATTGTCATATTTACATCATTACCTCAATGCTGTACTTACATTGTTACGTCATTGTCATATTTACATCATTACCTCAATGCTGTACTTACATTGTTAAGTCATTGCCATATTTACATCATTACCTCAATGCTGTACTTACATTGAAATATCATTGACACATTCATGAAACCATATTAACGATTTTATTGTTACATTCATATCCATCTAAGGTTCAAATAATTGGCAAGGTTTTGGATTCGGGAAATTTCACAAACTAACTATAATCAATTCTTTCAGCCATATTGGGCTGGGCATGCTCTAATGGTTAGCGTGCTCGAACTTTGAACCTTAGGATTAATAGTTCGTGTCCTGTTACCCAAAATACATACTCCGAATTTTGGGGCCGAAGATGCCCAATATGAATGACAGTCAAATTCCACTATTCAGTCAGACAAAAGTAACCCAGGACATGACAGTGAATGTTGCTGACTACAAACAAGCTTAGCTACATTTCCATGACGTCACATGAAGATCAGTTAAAGCAATCCGAGAAAATCGTTCACTCAAAAAATATTACTTGCGCTGTTATGTTTAAAATGACAACAGGAACTCCTCGTCGAGGGGGGGTTAGTTAAACTCCACGAAACTACCTATAAGCTTGTACCGCCCTGCTAAAGAATCGCACAAATCTTCCCGAAAACAGACTAAACCTGCTTGAACAGTAGATGTGTCAATTTTATGCTGATATAAATATGGATGTTCATAAGCACCACCATGTTAATTCTAAGACCCCGTGAGTGAGGTTAAAGTAAATAAGAATATTATACGTTAATCACGCTACATTTGCCTTAACCAGTGGCGACGAGGCCTTTCGCTCTATATCAGGGTTCATCAGGCCTGCTGGAATACAACAGATATAGAGTGATTTAGGCGCTTTTCATGAACAACAATTGTCATGGTATGAACTAGATGAAGCTAGGGAATTGTAATTATTATATATTTTTATTTTAGCAATTTACAAATTAGATTTTTAGGTTAAGGATTAATAACATAACATTGTTTATTTTAACTTAACTTTTAACACTGATTATTTATTTCTTTTCTTTTCTATTGCTATTATTATTTTTATTCTACTGAATTCAACTTTATTGTCATTTATAAGAACACAATAATCCGGGTTTGGATCCAAGTCATCATGCCATATTAGTTTTTCCTTATTCCTATATAGTGTCCTGTCACAGGAATAAACAAGAAACCAAATTCCGGACCCGTGCAACGAAGATGAGAAAAGAAAACTACAAAGAATACAAAAAACTCCTAACATATTCGACAAAGAAATGAAAAAGTCAAGAAAGATTAAAATGTGTTACACATATTATTTGTAGAGCTTAAATATCGTGATGAAATAAATATTTATTGTGCACATAAGACTATTGGCATTATTAGATACAAAGTTGTGTTTGAAAGCCAGCACAAACTAGAACACTAAACAAAAAATCGTGCTGTAAAAACAAACAATAACTGGAAAAAGTCATCCTAAGAATGGAACTTATATTCACATACTGATATATTTTTCAGCCTCTACTTCTTTAACACAAGAAATTAGGATACCCTCGGAAGTTACAGTTAGGGTGTGATAGACAATTTCACAACAAAATCGATATATATACAAAAAATAATAAATTTTAATGATAACTCCGAATATAATACAAGTTAAAGGATATCAGTGAGAATTTTAAATGAAATGAACCATGTCATCCAGAACTATAATATAACACTGAACGTCATTTTGTTAAATTAACTTATTACTGAAGTAAACATAAGAGTCAAATATAGAATGTTCAAAAGAGTTCATCGCCTATTTTACACTGACCAGCACATAAAAATATCCTTCTAACATCAATAGAAAGCAGGTGACAACAATGCCCATGGAATGAGTCATCTAGAGGAAGATGAAACTTTAATCTTTTCTTTTCGGGTTACATATGAATGTGTTCCTTTTTTACGCAATATAAATTTCGTTTATACATGTTTACATATTTACAATATATGTACACACACATATACACAATTTTTACTCACAGAAGATATACTGAAATACACTTCTATTTCAATTTTACATAACACTTCAGTTAATTTTGATACACAAAGCATTTGAATTTGTTTTTTTTTATTATCTGGAAACACTTGAATTTCTTCTGATTATCATTGGATTGACCAGTAGATGAGTTTGACTTTCGGTCAAACACAGTCTCGGTCGAGGAGGTGCTAATTAATACACCAGACCTAATTTTAGTAAAGTCTGTTTGTTTCTATGAAGTTAAGCACAAAACTACACAATGGGCTATCTGTGTTCTACCCACCACGGGTATGGAAACCCGGTTTCTAGCGTTGTAAGTCCGCGGACATGCCGCTGTGCCACGTGGGGGGGGGGGGGGCTTTTAGGAAAGGATTCGCCGTCAGATGACCAAGCCATTTCTGTTAATATAAGTCACATAACTAACAATAAACCTAATTTCTTTACCAAACCATATATCTAACAGTGTTCAGACAAGATTGGTGAAATACGTCATCTTGAAGATGTTAAGGAACAGATGCATCACACAAGATTGATGAAATACGTCATCTTGAAGATGCTAAGGAACAGGTGCATCACACAAGATTGATGAAATACGTCATCTTGAAGATGCTAAGGAACAGGCGCATCGCACAAGATTGATGAAATACATCATCTTGAAGATGCTAAGGAACAGGTGCATCACACATAAACATACAAACTTGTATGACTGATACGTGTTGACTATAGCAGTGACATAAATGAGAAACATATATAAATAAATAGAACATTACTTTTATAAAATTATTAAAATACTTGGGGGGAGGAGGTTGGAAAAGCATAACATATAAATTTCATTGAGCTCACATTCACAACAGATAATATATGATGGGTTATATTCTAAATTCCATTGTTTAAATTATATTCTACCAACGTTAAAAAAATGTTGCCTGTTTGTTTGATCTAGTGCAAAGCCATATTGGGTTATTTGCTGTGTCCACAGTGAGGAACCGAACCCTAAAATTTAGTGTTGTAAATCCCTAGAATTACCGCTGTCACACCGGAGAACATCTTTTGATATTGTATATATAACAATGAATAATATATTGTTTCATCCACAACAGAAAAAATGGAAAAATTATCATAATATAACTGAACCTTTAGCATAACTTCAAATGTTCCACCCCTAATTCTGTTAGTATAGTAAACTGAACTCGAATTAAACAACCTATTATTTTAAGTTTGCTTTAGAATCTTTAATATTTAGTTTTATTAAAGAACTCCAAACATCAATTCCTAATTGCATTTGCTGTATAGCTAATTACAAATGGTGATGCACAACATCTGGCATACAATTGTAAATATATGAAATACAAGATAAGTAAAGACTCAGTTATCTCAACATATAGATACTTCTTACAATTAAAAAAATTGCTCACATATCGCAATAAAGTTACGGTATTCAAGGCGAGCTGTAATATCTTTTATATCTGCTAGTTAATTAGGATAATGAAAGGATGCTTAAAACAGGCAACAGTATCGCTTCTAATTAGTTTTTGTATACTTCTCACAAGCTATTACTTTCGACGTCGCATACGAGTACCAGAAGGCTTACCAAATAAGAAAGAATATCTAAAAAAACAGCCTCCCAACGGGGAGGGCCAAAAATGATGTGACAGCTTTTTATCTATTATTTATGTTGTTTTTCTAATGACTGATTAATAAACATCCAAAAGTATTATTATTTGCAAGAATACTATTCATGTTAGGAATGATCTATAAGTATATATAGAGTAAAATGGATCGTATATTTATACATATATATATATATATATAAATGACTCATGAACTTCTGTTAGCATTGCAGAATACATATTTTAAAATAACTCTGGTCAATAGAGCAACATGATATAACCATTATCTAACCATTAGGAGCTATACTGTCGCCATCTTTTGACTATAATATACACAACCTTTTATTCGCTTCTTTTTAACATAAAACATTAAAGAATTTTTGAAAACGATTCAAGCCAGTACTTTACATAACTTTTGTCATATATACGTACACACGTTGTTAATAGAGGGAGCTTTTCATGTATTATATTAATATACGTTGGTTCGTTTTGAGAATGATATTAACGAAACATAAAAAATAAGTTCTAAACTTCATTACTATTTATCATAACAGAATGTGTCAGTTTTTAATTATATCACGTAAAGAATCGTTTAATTCTCCAATACTACAAGCATAGGTCGTCGTCAAAAGCTTGCATAGCAATTGTGTGAAGATCTGGGACTAGAAACACTGAATATAATTCAGCCAAAATGTTTTGACGTGATAATTATTCTGCATAAAAATAAATAAAAACAATTGTTTGTCAAAATACCCCACAACATAAATAATTATTTTATCGGAGACAGATCTTTCTGATTCATAAAAGTCAGAAGATCTCACTATCGAAATCAAAACGTAGGATTACTCAGACGATTTCAAAGAATAAAATCAAAATATAGGATTACTCAGGTGATCTCAAAGAACAAAATCGAAACATTGAATTATTCAGGTGATCTCATAGAACACAACAGAAACATGGGATTACTCAGGTGATTCTATTGAATAAAATCGAAACATGTGATTACTTAGGTGATTCATCAAACAAAATCAAAACATAGGAGTACTCAGGTGAGCTCATTGAGTAAAATCAAAACATAGGATTGCTCAGGTGATCTCATAGAACCACATAGAAACAAAGGAATACCCAGGTGATCTCATTGAATGAAATCCAAATATGGGGATTACTCAGGTGATCTCATTGAATGGAATCCAAATATGGGGATTACCCAGGTGATCTCATTGCATTAAATCCAAATATGGGAATTACCCAGGTGATCTCATTAAATGAAATCCAAATATGGGGAATGCTCAGGTGATCTTATAGAATAAAATACAAATATAGGGTTAATCAGATAATCACATAGAATAAAATCAGTACTTAGGATTACAAAATTTTCAAATTTTGTAGTGCACGTTAAAGGGATTTACACATTTTGATAAAAAAGGTTAGAAAAAACGACCTTTATACTCCAGATAATTACATTTAAAAAACATTTTATTTTAACCAACGTTTGACCTTTGCAGTTTCATTAGGGTTAGTACATACAACTATTTGATATTATAATCCTGACGAAGCCGCAAAAGCGAAACATTGATTAAAATAACAAGTTATTTTATAATAATGATTATTAAAGGTCGTTTTTTTCTAACCTTTTTATCAAAACAATTTTCACTTTGACATTCCTCATTCAAAAGATGGTTATTGAAAACCATCCCAACTGTTTTGATACATTTAACAACTTTAATCTTATGAGCATGAAGAGAAAAATACTTTTCAAACATAACTTTTATTCATAACAGCACAAAGTGCTGAACATTTACCTAATGTGTAATCATATGTCAACCACATTATAACCACTAAATCCAGTGCCGATAAGGCCTATCGTCAACACCAGGGCTGTATGCGCCGGCTAGGATACGACAGACATAGTAGTGAACGAGATGCTATTTATATTAATAAGTTCCTTTAAAGAAATTAGTATCTAGTGCCACATTTAAATGTGTTCTTTATATATGAGTAACTACGTATTAGACTAGAGTTATTCGTTCTGTGAATCACGAGGCAAGTATCCTCTCTGAATTGATAGTTGTGTGAACGTTATACGACTGTGTTCCTTACGAATACAATTTAAATACTCGATAGATCAGTCTTCAAGAAGATATAGACTTGTCAGTCCTTTTCGTCGATACCGGACTGGTAATTCCTTTATCAAAATTCGTTGATGACACGTGGCAACCTGGCGTTTTTGTCGAAGTCTTGGAAACTCCTAGTGGCGTACAAGAGACAGTGATGCTCGGAGTGGCTCCGCTAACTCCTTTACCACATCTCCGATGATGGTTCTCCCAATCTTTATGTTGGCAAAAGGTACCACAATATCGAGCTATATTGCAGCCACTACAAGTCTCACTAGCTTTTCTTCCACAATTCCAGCAGTTCTGTAAAATGAATCAAAAACGTTCCAATGAACATTGAGTTTAAAACGTTCCAATGAACAATGAGTTTATCTCCTCGCTATTGACGAGATTAGAAGAGACGACAGGTAACCTTTAATAAAACGACTCCATAATTAACGCAGTAATTTATGAACTAATTTATTAAATTTTCAGACTGTAATTTCTTCAGCCCCCTTTTAGCCTGTTCCTGAAAAAGTCCAAATAACTGTGATGAAAATATGGCTAAATATGGTAAATCATGACGATTTACGTCGGAAATGTTTTAAAAACAAAAAATCAACGCTTGTAACATGAATTATTTTTCTCCACCAAAACAAAACAGCTTACCAATAAGCCTCGTCTTTAATTCATTCATGTGTATTTCAATTTATTCGTGTGTATTTGAAAATTGATGTGCTGTATTATAATTCACTTTTAGTTTTCTTCTCTTTGCATTTTTTTTTAAATAAGTTTTACGTTATGGGCTGGGCGTAGCCATGTGGTTTATAAGAACATTCTATAATGTAAGGATTCGTGGTTTGCGATCCATTGCCGCAAAAAAACAAAAAACAAACGCAATCAGCACTTTACGGTCGTGGGTGTGTTATAAGAGTGACGGTCAAATCACACTATTCAGTCACACAATAGTAACCCAAAAGTTGGCAGTGGGTGCTGTTAACTACCTGCTTTTCTTTTATAGTCTATCAGTTCAAAATTAGGATAGCTATGCGAAGATAGTCCTTTATGTAGTTTTGCTCGAAAATTCTGAAACAAACAAAGATGTTTTAAATTGCGCACCCTCTATGGGTATTTTATTGAACCATTAACATTGAAACACTCGCTATCTCGTTGTAACTCTGCAAAATAACATACAGATATTGGTACAGCAACAGTTTTTACAGCAAACGTTTCGTTTACCAGATTTGCTCAGTGTTAGTGATTTCTTTCATAAATATGTTCTTTTATGCAGCTGTTTAGCTTGTGTATTTAAAGTCTTACGTTTCTATAGAGAACTTCTGAATGGACATAAAGAAGAATGTTTAAATATGTGCAACCACACTGTAACTGCTACATTCAGTGCCGACGAGGCCTATCGTTCAACATCAGGCGTGATATGACAGATATAGTAATGATTGAGACGCTATTTATACTAGAAAATTGGTTGAGAACAACTGATTCTGTCTGAACTGGATTAAGTTGATGAAGTGTCATTTTTATCTATGTTACAACACATAAGTCTTAGGGTAATAATTGTATACGCTTGTAGGTAAATTCTATTGTCTGTATATAATACAAAACTCGTACACCAGCAGATTTTACATTTGTGCTAGCAGTTTATTCAGGCCTAAGTCTACCAATTAGGGCGACTAGCAGTTTATTCAGGCCAAAGTCTACTAATTAGGGTGACTAGCAGTTTATTCAGGCCTAATTCTACTATTTAGGGTGAACTTGAATATATATGTTTGGATATGTACATCGTGGCATGAGATAACTCATTTTTGCAATTTTCATTGTAGGATACGTTGATACATGGTGCGGGGTAGTTATTGAAAATTCTCACTATTGGATAATAGGTTGGACATCTTATTCCTGTCATTTCTTATTGTTGTTTAGTGCATTATATAGCCTTCTTCTGTGGATTAGTGGGACGGTTAGATTATTGTCATAGATATTCGGCCTTGCATGGCCTGATGATTAGAGCACTCGACTCGTAATCTGCGGGTCGCGAGATCAAATCCCGTCACCGAAAATACCCATCTCTTCATCCATGAGGTTGTTAAAATTTGAAGGTTAATCCCGCTAATTGTTGGTAAAGAGTAGCTCAAGAGTTGGCGGTGAGTGGTATGGGCTAGCTGCCTTCCCTCTAGTCTATCACTTCTAAATTAGAGACAGCTAGCACAAATAACTCTTGAGTAGCTTTGCACGAAATTCAATAACAACAAAAAAAACAATTCACAGGTTTCAACTGCTAGTTAATGGGTCGGATAACTCACCCCTGTAGGATATCATTGTTGATTAATGGGTCGGATAACTCACCCCTGTAGTATCTCACTGTTGATTAATAGATTGAATAACTTACCACTGTGGTATTTCTCTGTTGATTAATAGGTTCGATACTTTACTGCTGTAGTATCTCACTATTGATTAATAGATTGGATAACTCACCCCTGTAGTATCTCACTGTTGATTAATAGATTGAATAACTTACCACTGTGGTATTTCTCTGTTGATTAATAGGTTCGATACTTTACTGCTGTAGTATCTCACTATTGATTAATAGATTGGATAATTCACCCCTGTAGTATCTCACTGTTGATTAATAGATTGGGTAACTTACCCCTCTTGTTTCTCACTGTTGATTAATAGTTTGGATAACTTACACCTGTAGGATATTCACTGTTGATTAATAGGCCGGATAACTTACCCCTGTAGGATATCATTGTTGCTTAATAGATTTGGTAACTTACACCCCTAGTTTCTCACTGTTGGTTAATAAATTGGATAATTCACCCCTGTAGTATCTCACTGTTGATTAATAGATTTGGTAACTTACCCCTCTAGTTTATCACTGTTGATTAATAGATTGGATAATTTACCCTTGTAGTATATATAATTGTTGATTAACATATTGTATAACTCAACCTGTAGTATCTCCCTGTTGGTAAATAGATTGGATAACTTACCCTTGTAGTATATCACTGTTGATTAATAGATTGGGTAACTCACAACTTTAATATGTCACTGTTGATTAACAGATTGGATAACTCACCTCTGTAGTACTTCACGGTTGGTTAATAGATAGGGTAACTTACCCCTCTAGTTTCTCACTGTTGGTTAATAGATTGGATAATTCACCCCTGTAGTATCTCACTGTTGATTAATAGATTTGGTAACTTACCCTTCTAGTTTCTCACTGTTGATTAATAGTTTGGATAACTTACCCCTGTAGGATATCATTGTTGATTAATAGATTGGATAACTTACTCCTGTAGGATATCATTGTTGCTTACCAGATTGGATAAATTACCCTTGTAGAATATCACTCTGATTAGATAACTTATATTTATGTATTCTTATTTTGGTTATCGTGCTGCATGTGCTACTTTGGAAAGTTGTTTAGGACATTAGAATACTTAGATTACTTATAAACACTTTGACTGTTGTTAGGCTTAGTTTTACGGATTACTATCTTATATTCAATTATTTATTTTAGTGATTACTTTGGTTAATGTGGTACACAACATACTTCTGTGGAGTCTTCCTGTTGATTGCTACAAGGTAGAAAAATCATTTCTCTGGAATCTTCTCGTTTATTGACGAAAGACAGGGATTCTTGAGTTTCTTGTCTCCTCGTCTCCGATAAAAATTGCTCTAATTTTGCTCTTTCCACAGCGACAAGCTCACTGGCTTTAGATTCTGCCAGAGAAACAGCCTTTTGTAGTTCAGCAACAGCTTGTTGTTTCACTTCGTTGACTGCTTCTTCTGTTTAAAATATTAGCATGTTATTCAAAATTGATATTAAAACTAATTTATTCCAAATTCCTTATCAGCAATTTTTATAACAGGCAAGTCCTGATTTCAATGATTTCAAGTCCTGATTTCAAGCTTGTCGTATCGTGTGATTTTCGCGTTATATAATGGAATGCATTTTTTACTGGTATTTTCAGTCTTAATCGTACTCGTATGGAAATACAGAATTCGTGTTAACAGGCAACCAGTTTTTGACCATTTGTTCAGCTGATTGTGAGAGAATGCTTAGGGTTAAAGACATTTTATTCATCCAAACTTTAAGACGTTCGCTTATTCAAACCAAACTTCAGAACCATTAAGATTGAAAATGTGAGTAAAAAAATGTATTATATGATATAGCACAAAAGTTATATGATACAATAAACTATAAAAACCAATGAAACTACCATTATTAACTTAGGTCTCAAATGCGAGTAGATCTGTTTTATTGAATACTTATTCTATTAATCTCTCCCCCTGATAAAATTAATAAAACGTGCAGTGTTTTATTTCCATTTCCATGTAAAATGGAATACGGCATTTACATAAGGAAAAAAAAAGTAGCTTAATATTTGAGAAGAAATAAAGAGCTCGTACTTTGATGTTTCAAATTAAGTCAGCTTCAAAATTACAATTATCTAACACTAACGAACTGCTCATTTGCAGGACTCGTCAGGGTGCAATATTTTATACGAGTAGCTCCACCTAGTGTTGGTTTCTAAACATTAGTTTACAAATATAAATAATCCCGTAAAACAAGTAAATAACAAATGACTACTCTAAGGGAAAAAATAACGTATACTCATAGTCGATTAATATTAAGTTGGTTGCAGGACACAAAAATCACGCTGCCCAGAAATTGCGTAATTCAGACTGACTTTCTACACAATAAAATTTTCACGTTTGTGAATACGAACGATTTGTTCGTGTAGAAAGTAAAGAAACTATGTCTCTCATACTTGTCAGTTAAGGTCTGAGCAAGAAAACTATTCTTATGAAAATATAAGCAGAGAAACAAAATTAATAATCCAAAGTATCATTAAAGCCATTCACAAATATTAGCCCCCCCCCAGTGGCACAGCGGTATGTCTGCGGACTTACAACGCTAGAATCAGGGTTTCGATACCCGTGGTGAGCAGAGCACAAATAGCCTATTGTGAAGCTTTGTGCTTAATTACAAACAAATAAAACACAAATATTAAAAAAAAGTCTACAATAGAGCAACATTAACCCTGATAACTTATTTGTTCAAAATTGACAAAGATATTCCATTGCATTCCTCAGTGACTCAGCAGTAAGCTTGGGGGCATATAATGCTAAAATTCTGTATTCGATTCCCCGCTGTAGACACAACATAGTTAGACTGCTGTGTTGTTTTCCAATTAAAACAACCAAACCAAATCTTCCACCGTTTCAGCTTCAATTTAGTCACTTTAACATACCTTAATTTCTCTAAATTAGTGTTTCCACACAACGTTTCACTTACACTTCACAAAATATATAGCAAATCTAATTTTGAAACCAATCCCTCAATAATAAAGCACGCAATCATACAGCAACGTTCAACCTCCAAAATAATATTTCCATTCCAGACACTTCAGTTGTGTAATTCAGGTACAACGATGTCTAAACGTTAGCCAAAAGCACTACAAAACACAGGTTCTGGGTAGTTAAGCTAAGAATAAATGAACTCCAGAGTTAAAAGGAAATATATCTATAGAAATGCAAAAACAAAAGTTAGCCAAAAACACTACAAAACACAGGTTCTGGGTAGTTAAGCTAAGAATAAATCAACTCCAGAGTTAAAAGGAAATATATCTATAGAAATGCACAAACAAAAGCAGAAATCTTTATTCATACAAAAAAGTGACTATATCTTTTACTTAACTAGCCGGCTCACTGCTTTCTGTTAAGCTCTACTACCTGTTATGATTAAGATCGACAGGCAGAAGATCTTACACGTCTGCACTGGACGAAGACAGAAAGAATTGTCTTACTATGCTTTTAGAGTTAGAAACAACAAAAAAAGCTCAAAAAATGCGGTATGACATAGTTCACTGTGTCACATTCGTCACCGACTATTGTAAAATAGCATATACGACGGAGAATTCCTCGGCTCATAATTTAGTACCGTATGTTACGGAATATAAGATGCACCCCCCCAAAACTTTGTCTTCAAAATAAGGGTGCGTCTTATACACCAAAAAAAAGTACAGTTGCATTTGAAAGATTTTTATTGAACAAAAATTCAGTTTGATATGTTAAAAATTAGTATATATTGTTCTAAACACAAAAGAGCTCAAAACATCAAAATAAGAAAATACTGTAAATCAATAAAAGGTTTACTGTTATTTAGTTTGGTTCAAAACCTACAAAATCTTCATTGCTTTCACTGTAATTTATTTTTTATTATTTAGGGAGCATTATAAATAGTTATTGTTATAAATAACACATTCAATTGAACTAAACTATGCATGTTTATCTAAATATATTTACACATGGCTTGTGTATATCGTATATATACATATATATTATTCATACCTTCGGTGTATAGGACGCAAGCAGATTTTGACATCAAATTTTGGGGTAAAAAAGTGCGTCTTATACACGGAAAAATACGGTAACGTTTTTAATTTGAAATGCTTACGATTGATAACTAAATAAAAATACATAAGATAAAAGTAGCCAGAAACTTTACCATAGACTGTCAGAGTTGCCTAATTCATGCATTCTTATACACCGAAAAATACGGTAAGGTTTTGTGGGTCACCAACTTTGTTGGTTACAGGGCCAGTAGTTAAGGAGCCTAACATGTGCCCTAACGAGCTGTCTCAGTCGTGATTTTGGTAAGGGGAGAGGAGGTCGGCAGTGAGTGAAAATCAAAGGGTGACTCCCATCCTTCATCTGTAAACCTGTACAAATACGAATCGAAAGAATAAGACTAGGCCTTGTCCAGGCTTACTGATGGTTGATGGAATTCCTCGAAACCGGTATAACTCAGTGACAAGTGGTAATTCTATTGATAGATTAGGTTTAACATTTATTTTAAAATATTTCAACCATTTTGTCAGCTGAATAGTTCATAAGAATAAACTAGTTGCATCAATGATCCATATTATTGAAATTTCTGTATAAATATAGAATCACCGTATGATTAAAAGACATCACGTATAAAATAATACAATATATCCAAAGGAAAATAGACAGTAAGACTGTACTGGAAAGCACTTTTGGACTGGACTTTTTCAGGACTTTGATTTATTGTGCTTTTGGATTGCTCTCTGTTCTTCAAGTTATTGAGTTTTGATGAGTTATATTTCTCGAACGCTTGTTTGTTCTTTTATTTTACTCTCACTATATGTTTCTGTGTTTTGAAATCCATGCACTCTGGATTCCCCGTGTGGTGGAATGCCCAGGAAAGTCTGAGGTGACAATCCTTTCACCTAGTTGTCACTGTGTCAAACCATGTGATCGATCTGCCTTCCACCCAAAACTCTTCCATTCATCTCATCCTTACTGTGCTGATATGGACCTTCTCTTCTAGCGTGTGTGTACCTTCTGCGTCTGCTGTTACTATCATTTGCAGATGTTGTTGCTCCTGTTCTTCCTACCACCACATCATCTAACACTTCGACTGGTCTGCCTTTTTCGCCAAGTCGTCCTCGGAAATCTGCTCGTTTAGATAACATTTCTATTTTATCCTTTTCTCACATAGATCCTCAATTTTACTCTACCTGGTCAATGTAATTGGAAATTACGAAATGCTGCCGCCAGGTCGATATTCATCAAATTATTCTGACCCGCAATAGAGACATCATTAAGAATTACGATAATATACTTCATAACACACTTTCTCGTCAAATGAGCACATTAAACCTGAGTCCAAACACCTTCCTTCAGAAACTCAGTTCTCCGTCTTTCAAACAGCAACCGCCACCTAAACGATCTCCACTGTTTTCACGTGTTATTCATGGGGTGGATTTTCTAATCACTGAACAGGACATTATCTTCGAATTGCTGGAGAATAAGATCGAGGTTCATTGAGTCATCAAATTAAAAATGTCCTAGGTCTGACTTATCTGATTCATGTTCTTTGTTAAAGCAGTGATATCAAAGGCGTCTTGAACGCCTCTTCTTCAACCACTGTGTTGTGTAAATTTCTTGTGTCCCAACTCTCACCCACCTGCAAAATGCCCTAACCCACCTGTTTTTCCACTTTGTATGGGCCTACATTTTGTCAGTTGGAATTATCTTCATTTTATTGTACTTGCCTCTAGAACCATCCTTAATATTCTTACAGTTGTCGTATAAAACCTTCTCCTAGGCTGGATGGTCCTTCCATAGTGGCTCCAGTCAATACCTTTGACCCAGTGACTCCTCTTTCAAACTCAGTTTTTACTCCTTCTACTGTAGAGGACATTATTTAACGTCTTACCTTTTCATCAGCTGATGATATTGAAGATTAGCTATGGTTTTC
>NW_013666462.1:0-3977 GCF_000517525.1 Limulus polyphemus
ACTGGACATTACTCAAGAAGATACTGTTATCACATTACTAACTGGACATTAGTCAAGAAGATACTGTTATCACATTACTAACTGGACATTAGTCAAGAAGATACTGTTATCACATTACTAACTGGACATTAGTCAAGAAGATACTGTTATCACATTACTAACTGGACATTAACCAAGAAGATACTGTTATCACATTACTAATTAGACATTAACCAAGAAGATACTGTTATCACATTACTAAATGGACATTAACCAAGAAGATACTGTTATTAGGTCTCATTGGGACATTAACCAAGAAGATACTGTTATCACATTACTAACTGGACATTAACCAAGATGATACTGTTATTAGGTTTTATTGGGACATTAACCAAGAAGATACTGTTATCACATTACCAACTAAACATTCACCAAGAAGATACTGTTATCACATTACTAACTGGACATTAACCAAGATGATACTGTTATTAGGTTTTATTGGGACATTAACCAAGAAGATACTATTATCACATTACTAACTAAACATTCACCAAGAAGATACTGTTATCACATTACTAACTAAACATTCACCAAGAAGATACTGTTATCACATTACTAACTGGACATTAACCAAGAAGATACTGTTATTAGGTTTTATTGGGACATTAACCAAGAAGATACTGTTATCACATTATTGGCTGGACATTAATGAGAGAAAATACTGTTGTTCTATCACTTGTTTTACATCGATCAGAAAACTTCTATTACCAGATTACTTAAGGGGTGGTACTGAAAAACATACTTTACTTTACAATAAAAACTTATTATACATTTTACTGTGGCAACCACTGTTACTAACAGCAGAAAAAAAACAGACTGTTTCATTGAACAAGTAATAGACAACGGTGTCGTAACGTCGGTTTAAAGAAAGGTCTAATCGAATACTCCCCTTTTTCATTGAACAGGCAATAGACAACGGTGTCGTATCGTCGGTTTAAAGAAAGGTCTAATCGAATACTCCCCTTTTTCATTTAACAGGTAATAGACAATGGTGTCGTAACGTCGGTTTAAAGAAAGGTCTAATCGAATACTCCCCTTTTCATTGAACAGGCAATAGACAACGGTGTCGTATCGTCGGTTTAAAGAAAGGTCTAATCGAATACTCCCCTTTTCATTGAACAGGCAATAGACAACGGTGTCGTATCGTCGGTTTAAAGAAAGGTCTAATCGAATACTCCCCTTTTTCATTGAACAGGCAATGGACAACGGTGTCGTAACGTCGGTTTAAAGAAAGGTCTAATCGAATACTCCCCTTAACAGTAGTTTTCAATGTATTCTTTTCAGATGTTGAGCAGAGTTTATATTAATGTTTTTTGATAACAACTTATTAAATTTGAGCCCAGAATTGTTATATTTTGCTTGCCTATCACTTATCTGTCACTAATAAACTTTTCGTTTATCTTTAAACAACTTAATTAAGTACGAACTGTCTGTGTTCATATTTTCTTGTGTAAATATAGGAAGCTAACTGTAGTTTGTTTTATTTAGGATAAACCCAGTAAACTTCGGTTGCACAACTGCAAGTACGTGAGAAAGCTTCTTTTACCGTAGTTCGTGCCTGACTGACAGCGCTGATGTTAAGAGTAAGATACCGTGAACGGTATGGTCGTCCTACTTTATACACTGCGTCACGTGATGTCACGCTTGTCCTCATAGAAAAATCGACCCAATTATTCTTTGTTTTCGAAACTTTAATGTTTTCCTCGGGCTAAACGTAAGGCTCTCCAGTTACAAAAGTGGCATCAGGTGACTGCAAAGAGCGTGTTCTTAAATAAACTAATGGAACAACTTTCAGTCCAGAAGGCAATCAAATGTGACACAGATAATCATTGTGGTGAAAGTTGACACAGTAAAGCGTAGTTAAACATGAGTCACGAAAAGTGCGCCGAGTGAAGTCACTTGTTCGAAAAGGTTACATCTTGGAGTTTAATCCAAATAAAATGATGATGCAAAGTGAGCTACAGAACCAGAAGAAACGGCCTAACCTCAAAGTTGTGACGTGATATTCTCGAGGGTTTTCATCGAATCGTTGAAACAGTATTCAAATTACTGAAGTTTCCGTTACCATCACTAAGTCTATACAGAACACATTAAATTCTTCTTCCATGAAATAAGCCATGAAAATAAGAAAACAGAACCTCTCCCAATTCGCGGGGAAAACCATCACCATACTTACTACGTTTACAATTCTTGAACACGGAGTTTCATGACTCTGTATAAATAACTGGTGGCTTGAGTCGCGGGTTAGAATCCCATCATCGAACATGCTCTCCGTGGGGCGTTATAATGTGAAGATCAATCCTATTTTTCGTTTGTAAAGAGTAGCTCAAGAGTTGGCGGTAGGTGGTCTTGACTAGCTTCCTTCTCTTTAGTCTATCACTTCAAAATTAGAGACAGCTAGCGCAGATAACCCTCCAGTAGTTATGCGCGAAATTCAAAATAAAACAAACTTACCGCTGAGCCACCTGTGGGTGTATAAAATTATATTAACTAACTAATTAATAGTTATTGCTGAATTATTGAAACACTTGACTGCCCCATGCCTCACTGTTATGATATTCCACGTTTGTTGCCATTGGTCTAATAGAATTCTAGTGTTTACGGGTAGCTTTGCACGATATTCAAAACAAACAGACAGACAGTGTTTAACTAACAGCTCAGATTTTTCTGAACTTTGGCAGACTGATTGCATGCTCAAATCTCCAAAATGTTAAGACTTGATTTTCTTTCCAAACATTCAATTTCTTTATGATGTTACAGTTGGTGAGGAAACAAGTTGAATTAACAGTTGGTCTAATCAAATAACCTAAGTTTACGTTTGTGGTACGTTGTTATTTATAAAGAGCCTATATGTAAGTCAAGGCGCGAATCGATTTAAAATAATAGATTTGGAAAATAAAACATACGTTAAACATTTTATCACTGAGAGTAGAAAGATAAGATCTTATGGCACCAGCGTAAGGAAAAATATTTAAATCTTATCAAGTGTCAGTATGAAGAAAGTTTAAACTTATAGCAGTGCTATAAAGAAGAATGTTTAAGTTCTATTACAATAAAACTATGAAGAAAGTTTAAATTCACAACAGTACCATTATGAAGAATATTCAAGTCTTATTACAGTACCATTATGAACAAATTTTAAACTTACAAAAGTACTATAAAGAAGTATGTTTAGATCTTATTACAATACTACTACGAAGAAAGTTTAAACTTACAACAGTACCAGTAAGAAAATAGATTTGATCTTATTGCAGTACCATAAAGTAGAAAAAGGTTGGATTTTATGGCAAAACCATAAAGAAAACAAGATAGGATCTTATTGCAGTACCAATAACAAGTAAGTTGACATAATATAGTTGCACCACGAGCAGAGAGGTTTCAACTTTATGATATTACTTCTACGTTTTTATTTCATTTGAGCAATGCTAGAAAGAACCTTTCGATGTTACTGCAGCACTAATAAAAATAAAGTGTTGAACTTATTGCAATATGAGGAGAAACGTTTAGAACATATAGCAATGCCATTGGAAATAATATTTCGATTTTACTAGAATACTATAGAAAAAAGCTTAGATATTATAGCAGCACTATAGAAAAAAAGTTTAGATATTATGGTAGCACTATAGTGAAATAAAGCTTAGATATTATAGCAGCACCATAGAAAAAAGTTTAGATATTATGGTAGCACTATAGTGAAATAAAGCTTAGATATTATAGCAGCACCATAGAAAAAAGTTTAGATATTATGGTAGCACTATAGAAAAAAGTTTAGATATTATGGTAGCACTATAGTGAAATAAAGCTTAGATATTATAGCAGCACTATAGAAAAAAGTTTAGATATTATGGTAGCACTATAGGAAAAAGTTTAGATATTATGGTAGCACTATAGTGAAATAAAGCTTAGATATTATAGCAGCACTATAGAAAAAAGTTTAG
>NW_013666462.1:4471-6698 GCF_000517525.1 Limulus polyphemus
CCACCTACCGCCAACTCTTGGACTACTCTTTTACCAACGAATAGTGGATTGACCGTAACATTATAACGCCCCCACGGCTGAAAGGGCGAGCATGTTTGGTGTGACGGGGATTCGAACCCGCGACCCGCAGATTGCGAGTCGAGCGCCCCAACCACCTGGCCATGCCGGGCCAGCACTATAGGAAAAAAGTTTAGATATTATAGTAGCACTATAGGAAAAAAATTAAATATTATACTAGCACTATAGGAAAAAAAGCTTAGATATTATACTGGCACTATAGGAAAAAAAGCTTAGATATTATAGCAGCACTATAGGAAAAAAACTTAGATATTATAGCAGCACTAGGAAAAAAGTTTAGATATTATAGTAGCACTATATCTTGAACATGTAATTGTAAAAAAGAACGCACATAAAAACTGCAAAACACAAAATGTGAAACTACAAATTTGCATATATCTCCGCATGACCCAACAAACCTTCATGCCAAATTTGATGAAGGTTCATCAACAGATGGCGAGGTAATGGTAACGCGAAAACTCTCATAAAAACCGCAAAACGCAAAACTCAAAATTTGTATGTACATCAGCATGGACCTAATCAACCTCCATACCAATTTTGGTGAAAATCCATCCACACCCTGCTAAGTAGTTACATGTACACACAACAAACAGAACTAATATATTTATATAGATTATTAGGAAAAGTATTTAGATCTTATTGCAGTAATATTGAGAACAAAGTTTCGATTTTGTTGCAGAACTACTAGGAATAAAGTTAGATCTTATTGCAGAACTACTAGGAATAAAGTTAGATCTTATTGTAGTACCATTAAAAAGAACGTTTAGATCTTATTGTAGTACCATTAAAAAGAACGTTTAGATCTTATCGTAGTACCATTAAAAAGAACGTTTAGATCTTATTGTAATACTACCAAAACAGTTTCAATTTTATTCAAATACCATTGTGAAGGAAGTTTGGATGATATAAAAGCACTACTAAAAGGCTGTTTCCACCTTATTATAGGACTAGTAGAAAAACAAATGGAAGTTTAGAACCCATAACAGTTTTATTATTGAAGTAACATCAGAAGGAAAGTTAAAATACTATAGCAGCACTACTAGGAGGAATGCTTGGGTCCTAATTTTTTACAGTTATAAATAAAGTTTACATTTTATTGTAGTATCAAAAGATATATTAAAATAGTGAGTTTATAAATTAGATAAACGTCTCCATCACTGCTACTTTGCTGTTTAGAAACTGGATAAACCTCACGTCCGCTGTTACTTTGCTGTTTAGAAACTAGATAAACTTCATCTTCACTCAGCGGACGTGAGGTTTATCCAGCTTCTAAACAGCAAATAGCTAACTTTGCTGTTTAGAGACGGGATAAAGTTCACCTCCACTACTAATTTGTTGTTTAGGAACTGGATAAACTTCACTTCTACTACTAATTTGCTGTTTAAAAACTGGATAAACATCACCTCCAATACTAATTTGCCGTTTAGAAACTAGATAAACTTCACCCCCACTGCTATATTGTTATTAAGAACCTGGATAAACTAATAAACGTCACCCCCACTGCTATATTCTTATAAAGATGTTGGATAAAGTTCACCTTTACTGCTGCCTTGCTGTTTAGTAACTAGATAAACTTCGTCTCTACTGTATTCTTAATTTGTGTTGTTTTCTTGTTGAAGTAAGCACGTGATTTATGAGTGTTATATATAGCAAGTTGTTAACAGAAGTTTCGGTTTAAAAAATAACTTTTCGGAACATAAACTCAGTTTTCAAACGATAAACTTGGCGGTAGCCTATGTAGCTTTCTTAAAGCGATAAATATGTTGAAAATACACGAAGTTTTCCTTAAAATACTAAACATGTTGAAAATCTGTGTAGCTTTCCTTAAAGTTTTAAGTATCACGGGAAAATAAACGAAGTTTTTTTTTAAATCGTCAATCATGTCAAACAACAGAACTCGGTATCGTTGTGTAAATGATCAAACATGCCAAACGACAGTTCTTTGTATCCTTCTGTAAATTATCAAACATGTTTACAGAAAGATACACAGTTCTGTTGTTTGGTTATCAAACATGCTAAATAACATACACAGTTCTGTTATTTAGCATGTTTGATAATTTACAGAAAGATACACAGTTCTGTTATTTAGCATGTTTGATAATTTACAGAAAGATACACAGTTCTCCTTTCTGTAAATTATCAAACATGC
>NW_013666462.1:7698-8263 GCF_000517525.1 Limulus polyphemus
ATAAAGCAGTGTGGGCTATCATAATTTGAATTATAAGTATAATTTGGATGGGAATAACCTTAATAGTGTTATGAAGGAAATGGATCTTGGTGTAATAGTCGATCAGTCTCTAAAGCCATCCAAGCAGTGTGCTGTTGCTAGTGGTATGGCAAATAGGATTTTAGGTTGTATCTATAGAAATATTGAATTCAAGTCTAAAGCGCTTATAATTTTATTGTATAAGTCTCTGGTTGGGCCACACTTGAAGTAGTGTGTCCATTCTTTGGCTCCTTGCCTTAGAAAGTACTTTGAACTGTTGGAAAGGGTTCAGAGGAGGGTTACTAGAATAGTGCCTAGGATGGTGGGGTTGGCATACGAGAGAGGCTGAAATCTCTCAAATTGTTTCTCATGAAAAAAGAAGAATTGGAGGGATCTGATTAAGATGTTTAATATTATAACGGGAATTGATAGTGTTGGTGCATCATCTTTTTTCATATTTAACAATGAGAATGGTAGGACCAGGGAACACAACTATAAATTTGGGCAAGTTAGGAGTCATTTTCAGCTAAGACAGTTTCATTTTTCT
>NW_013666462.1:9156-10734 GCF_000517525.1 Limulus polyphemus
TGAGTAAACGGGACATTAAACTCTCCTCTGAGTAACCGAAACATTGAACTATCTTCTAGGCAACCAGGACATTAAACTGTTTTCTGGGTAACAGGGACAACAAACTGTCCTCTGAGTAAACGGGACATTAAACTCTCCTCTGAGTAACCGAAACATTGAACTGTCTTCTAGGCAACCAGGACATTAAACTGTTTTCTGGGTAACCGGGGCATTAAATTGACCTCTGGGTAACCTGGACATTAAACTTTACCCTGGGTAACAAGGACATTAAACTGTCTTATGGTTAGCCGGAACATTAAACTGTTTTGTAGGTAAAAGGGAGATTAAACTGTCCTCTGGGTAAATAACCGGGACAGTAAACTGTTCTCTGGGTAACTGAGACATTAAAGTTTCCTCTGGGTAACTGAAACATTAATCTATTTTATGGGCAAATAGGACATTAAACTGTCCTCTGGGTAACCAGGGCATTATACTGTCTTCTAGCTCTAGGTAACCGAAACATTAAACTATTTTCTGCACAATTGGAACATTAAACTGTCCTCTGGGTAACCGAGATATTAAACTGTCTTCTAGTTAACAGGGACATTAAACTGTCCTCTGGGTAACCGGGACAATAAAATGTCCTGTGGGTAACCATAACATTAAACTGTCCTCTGGGTAACAGGAATATAAACTGTTTTCTGAGCAACAAGAACATTAAACTGTTCTTGTGGTAACTGGGATATTAAACTGTATTCTGGGTAACCTGAAACAACTGAAACATTAAACTATTTTCTGCACAACTGGAACATTAAACTGTCCTCTGGTTAACCGTGACATTAGACTGTCTTCTAGGTATCCGGGACATTAAACTGTTTTTTGGATAAACGGAACATTAAACTGTTTTATGAGTAACCGGGACATTAGACTGTCTTCTAGGCAACCAGGCCATTAAACTGTTTTATGGGTAACTGGGACATTAAAGTGTCCTCTGGGTAACCGGGACATTAAACTGTCTTCTAGGTAACTGGGGCATTAAACTGTCCTCTGGGTGATCTGGGTATTAAACTATTTTCTGGGTAACCGTGACATTAAACTGTATTCTAGGTAACTGGGACATTAAATTTTTGTCTGGGTAACTGGGGCATTGAACTGTCTTCTAGTTCTAGGAAGCCAAAATATTAAACTATTTTCTGCACAGCTGGAACATTAAACTGTCCTGTGGTTAACCGTGACATTAAAATGTCCTCTGGGTAACCGGTATATTAAACGGCTTTCTGGGTAACTGGACATTCAACTGTCCTCTGGTTAACTGGGACATTAAACTGTCTTCTAGACAACCAGGATATTAAACTGTTTTCTGGGTAACCGAAACATTGAACTGTCTTCTAGACAATCAAGACATTAAACTGTTTTATGAGTAACCGGGACATTAAACTGTTTTATGTGTAACTGGGACATTAAACTATTTTCTGCACAACTGGAGCATTAAACTGTCTTCCTGTTAACCGGGACATTAAACTGTCCTCTGGGTAACAGGGACATTAAACTTTCTTCTAGACAACCAGGACATTAAACTGTCTTCTAGACAACCAGGAC
>NW_013666462.1:11641-14714 GCF_000517525.1 Limulus polyphemus
GGACATTAAACTTTCTTCTAGACAACCGGGACATTAAACTGTCCTCTGGGTAACAGGGACATTAAACTTTCTTCTAGACAACCAGGACATTAAACTGTCTTCTAGACAACCAGGATATTAAACTGTTCTCTGAATAACCAAAACATTGAACTGTCTTCTAGACAATCAAGACATTAAACTGTTTTATGAGTAACCGGGACATTAAACTGTCTTCTAGGCCACCAGAACACTAAACTGTTTTATGTGTAACTGGGACATTAAACTATTTTCTGCACAATTGGAGCACTAAACTGTCTTCTTGTTAACCGGGACATTAAACTGTCCTCTGGGTATCAGAGACATTAAAATGGAGAAGGATATAAGTAACAAATACATAGGCATGTTAGTGAGATACCTTAATTTTTGATGGACGTTTCGTCGTATCCGTTGGTTTTGTTTCTGTCTCATGATAACTGGAAAGCTTTTCTTGCTTGATAATCAGTCGTATCCACCGAAGTTTTGTTTTCTATCCGGGACATCAGGATAATCTATTTTGTTTGGTGTTCATTCACTTGTGTCCGTTCGTTTCTTATTCCAAGATATATGAAAACCGCGAACAACTTTCACGATACTTCTACCATGCATGTTAAAATACTATTAAATTCAAAGGTAGAAGATAGAAAATCCGAGATGAGGTTGATATTCTCAGGATTGTAGAGAAGAGCGTGGTCAGTACTTTACAGAAATAAAACACAGATGGTGCTAGTCTATCTGATTACAGAAATAAAACACAGATGGTGCTAGTCTATCTGATTACAAAATTAAAACACGGATACTTCACTTGCAAGTATAAAATTATACCTGCTTATTTCAACTATCGAAAACTGAATGATTAATAACTGCTTTACTCGATGAAAATGTGAAAACATTAACTGATTTAACACAAAATGTGAATATAACCACACCTGTTGTGCACGATACAAACATTATGGTATTAACTGATTTGACACAAAATGTGGATGTAGCCACAACTGTTGTGCACGATAAAAATATTATGGCATTAACTGATTTGACACAAAATGTAAATATAACCACACCTGTTGTGCACGATACAAACATTATGGTATTAACTGATTTGACACAAAATGTGAATATAACCACACCTGTTGTACACGATACAAACATTATTGTATTAACTGATTTGACACAAAATGTGGATGTAATCACACCTGTTGTGCACGATAAAAATATTACAGAAGTAACTAATTTGACACAAAATGTGAATATAACCACACCTGTTGTGCACGATACAAACATTATGGTATTAACTGATTTGACACAAAATGTGGATGTAGCCACAACTGTTGTGCACGATAAAAATATTATGGCATTAACTGATTTGACACAAAATGTGAATATAACCACACCTGTTGTACACGATACAAACATTATGGTATTAACTGATTTGACACAAAATGTGGATGTAGCCATACCTGTTGTCCACGATAAAAATATTATGGCATTAATTGATTTGACACAAAATGTGGATGTAATCACACCTGTTGTGCACGATAAAAATATTATGACATTAACTGATTTGACACAAAATGTGGATGTAATCACACCTGTTGTGCACGATAAAAATATTATGACATTAACTGATTTGACACAAAATGTGAATGTAACCACACCTGTTGTGCACGATAAAAATATTATGGTATTAACTGATTTAACACAAAATATGTATGTAACTACACCTGTTATGCACGATAAAAACATTATGGTATTAATTGATTTGACACAAAATGTGAATATAACCACACCTGTTGTGCACGATAAAAACATTATGGTATTAATTGATTTGACACAAAATATGTATGTAACCACACCTGTTATGCACAATAAAAACATTATGGTATTAACTGATTTGACGCAAAACGAAGTAATTCCAACTATCACCGCTCACAATTTTCACATTGTCTATTCCTATAAATAGGAAGCTAACAGACTCTATATATTCTAAAAGCCGTCAACGAAACGGTTGCTTAAGACCGAAACCTAGCCTAAAGTTTTATCTTTCGTGTTCTTTTAAACAGTGCCTTAAAGTCCCTTCTATCCATAGGTAAAAACATTAACCAGGTCTATTAAGATAGTAGATACGTACATGTTGATACGCAGCTTTCAATGGTACTTTCCTTTCAATCTAGAGGTCACTGCCTCCAAGAAAAATTATAAAATAAAGACAACAACCGATGATAGTACGTTGCCGACAAATACATTAGTCATAGTACTTAGAGAACTTTAGCAGGAGTAATTAGCTTTCAGTGTTAATGTTTGTTTTTGCGTGATACATGTATCTCGATTGCACGATTTGAGATCATATTTCAGCTTAAACAAATTTATATGACTGTTACGATTCCCACAAAGACGTTCATGTTTCCTCAACGGAATCACATGTAATATCTAGGATTCTGCGACACGAAATTCCGCAAGTTTTGTTTGTAGAGAGATAACAAACTCTATTACTTGAAAGTCACTAACTGTGTTAATTTAATTAATTGTTACATTTCATTTTCGAGGGGGAGATTTTTATCTTCTAATTTCCCTAAGCAGCGTAGGTGGGGACAGTCTCTGGAATTCTAAGTCACTGTTTACCATAATGATGTCTAATGAAATTGTCAGCTATCACTTTTAGCTAATTACTCATTAATGAGGTGAAATTGAAGAATAGCTGGTTTAAACGCGGAAATATCCTTTGAATTCTGTGGTCATGAAATAGACATTAAACGTAAGATCTAATCAGCGAATACCTTAATACCGAGTATCAAATCCGGTATTAAAGAAAAAAACAAAAGCTTGAAACTGGCTTTAATGGTTCTCAAATAAACAAAGAAACACTAGAACAGCAGTTTAGGAAACTTAAACTTTTGTAACCAGATGTTATCAACCAAAGAAAAAACCTTATCAAGTGGTGAGAGTTGCATGCCATTTGTATGAGATCAAAAATATGGGGTACACAAATGAATATATGTATATGAGGTTAATGGTTGTGGATCAATAAAAAGAGACCAGTATAGGCTAATGGTTGTGGATC
>NW_013666462.1:15609-21023 GCF_000517525.1 Limulus polyphemus
AGACCAGTATAGGCTAATGGTTGTGGATCAATAAAAAGAGACCAGTATAGGTTAATGGTTGTGGATCAATAAAAAGAGACCAGTATAGGCTAATGGTTGTGGATCAGTAAAAAGAGACCTGTATAATTTAATGGTCGTGGATCAATAAAAAGAGACCAGTATAGGTTAATGGTTGTGGATCAATAAAAAGAGACCTGTATGGGCTAATGGTTGTGGATCAATAAAAAGAGACCAGTATAGGTTAATGGTTGTGGATCAATAAAAAGAGACCTGTATAATTTAATGGTCGTGGATCAATAAAAAGAGACCTGTATAATTTAATGGTCGTGGATCAATAAAAAGAGACCAGTATAGGTTAATGGTTGTGGATCAATAAAAAGAGACCAGGATAGGTTAATGGTTGTGGATCAATAAAAAGAGACAAGTATAGGCTACATTTCCAGAGAAAGTGACGATATACTAAGGATCAGAAAACACCCGACAAGTTAATGTGATGATATACAAAGGATCAGAAAAAGGCGTCAGTATATGCAGAGGCAGTGAGAGTAATGCATGAGATGATATGCAGAGGATTAGAAAATACAAGTCGACTATTTATGCTGTATAGCTACTGAAAGCGATTATTTAAAGAGGATCAGAGAACATCTGATTACTTGGTTGTACGACAACTGAACATGATGATCTACAGAGAATCAGAAAACAGCCTTACTACTTGGCTGTACGACAACTGAATGTTATGATCTACAGAAGATTCGAAAGCATGCCTATTTAACCTGTACAGCTAATGAATGTGTTGATATACAGAAATTAAAAAAGTAATAAACACCAGCGTAGACTGCTTGTGAGGATATTGAAAGAATAAGAGAAAATGAACATTTTGGTAAAAGTCCCCAACCCTTAAGTGTGCCGAAGGAAATACAGGGTAGTCTCCAGAATATTAACACCGTTATCTTATACATGAGGTAGTCTCCAGAATATTAAAACCGTTATCTTATACACGAGGTAGTCTCCAGAATATTAAAACCGTTATCTTATACACGAGGTAGTCTCCAGAATATTAAAACCGTTATCTTTTACACGAGGTAGTCTCCAGAATATTAAAACCGTTATCTTATGCACGAAATAGTTTCCAGAATATTAACATAATTATCTCATACAAATGGTAGGCTCCAGAATATTAACATAATTATCTCATACAAATGGTAGGCTCCAGAATATTAACACTGTTATCTTATACACGAGGTACTCTCCAGAATATTAATACCGTTATCTTATACACAGGGTAGTCTCCAGAATATTAACACCGTTATCTTATACACGAGGTAGTCTCCAGAATATTTACACCATTATCTTATACACGAGGTAGTCTCCAGAATATCAATACCGTTATCTTATATACGAGATAATCTCCAGAATATTTTCACCATTATCTTATACACGAGGTAGTCTCCAGAATATCAATACCGTTATCTTATACATGAGGTACTCTCCAGAATATTAAAACTTCTTTACTATATCCTATGTCTAAGTTTAATACTGTAAAATCTTCTTTTACTATATCCTATGTCTAAGTTTAACACTGTAAAATCTTCTTTTACTATATCCTATGTCTAAGTTTAACACTGTAAAATCTTCTTTTACTATATCCTATGTCTAAGTTTAACACTGTAAAAATCTTCTTTTACTATATCCTATGTCTAAGTTTAACACTGTAAAATCTTCTTTTACTATATCTTATGTCTAAGTTTAACACTGTAAAATCTTCTTTTACTATATCCTATGTCTAAGTTTAACACTGTAAAATCTTCTTTTACTCTATTCTAGACCTAAACCTTGTTATTATTTCAGCACCCTTTAGTGACAAGACTACCCTAGTGTATACGGTACAGTTTTCTCTCTTTTTTTGGACGTTTATATTAATATTTGGTTATAAGACTATTTTTAGACTTTGAAAACTTTCAGTCCTCGAGGTGAACTTATTAACCAGAAATAGGAAGAAACGAATATACTGTCTTTTATTTTTTATCATAAATACATTAAGTAAAATGTGGCATAATAAAAACTAGACTTCTACTTATATTACCATACACTTATTATCAGTTGTTTTTTCAGTTTTACCTAATGTATAAACTAAGTTTTCTTTTTTTTCCCCTGAAGACGCCAAAGTTCCCCCAGTCTCTTATTATACAAAATAAATCTAGCTAAAGAACACGAGGGGCGTGAAAACTGTACAACCCTAGCTTTGTGTTGTTAGACGTTGCGGTCTCTTTATTCTGTAGCGGGTACATCAATGGGCCGTCCTTCTTCGCGAGTTACGTTGTTCCAATCACAACCCCTTCTTTCACTGTGGCTCGTCGCATCAGCCCAAGTCACCCCTCATTACCAGCTTTACAACGTAGGCTTAGAGAGTACGAGGAGAGGGGTCTACTGTTTTTTCAAGGACTACCGGAATTAATTATTTAGTAAGCGGAGCAAGTTTTTTTTAAGCTCCTCCTTTTGCTACTTGTCTGCTAATCGACACCCCCCCCCCATACTCCCTTTCATTTGTCTCTTCCCCTCACGGGCTTCTTGTGGTCACAAGTGGAAAAAATGGCGGGAACCTGCACGTTGCGCGAGGAGCAGTCCCACTTTGGCACGGCTTCTCTCTCTGATGGTGTTCTGTTCCCCACTGGACGATACTGTAAACTTAGTGTAACAGCTCCTTGCTTTAATTACAGAGATGAAGATACGATCAAAGAGGTAGATAGCTATCTTAGAAGACACTGAATAGCACCTTGTCTTTAGTGGCTTCATCTACCCGCCCGTGTTTCCGGGCTGAATGGTTGGTATTTGAAAACTGTTCTTTTGAAAATTAAACAAAAATGCCATAATTTTGGAAGCGTATAAAGATATCTCAAACATTAAAATCTATCTATCTCCTACGGTTCAACTACGTTCATAACTTCACAAGTGTATATAGATATTCAAACATTGAAATATATTTATCTACCTATTTCTGGCGACTGAAATATGTTCACAGTTTCAGAAGCGTATACAGATATTCAAATATTAAAACCTATCTATCTGTCTTATTGGCGTTTTAAAAATAACTCATTGGGTAAACCAGATATGTAAGTGAAAGAAATCAAATTATAAGAAACACAACTAAAAAAAGGGAAAACTGTATGAATGGTAGAGCATGGTCTGATCGTTTGGAAGGAGTGATTAAAGCACAAACCCAATTATTTCAAAGAAACGACGAATTAAGAAAGAAATGGGAATCTGAGAAGTTAGAAATAAAGTTATATCAGTTACAATGTTAATTAATGGGGGAATCTCTGAAAGAACTTCTTACAAACTGAGGTAAACACTATGAAGTTCAGGAACGAATCCAGAGAATCAGAGAAATTGATAGCCCCACATCCTCTATTATTACTATTTTTAAACAAACACCTAGTACACAAACAGTTGTAGTAACAACTTTAAAGAATACAACAAACACCTAGTACACAAACAATGTAGTAACAACTTTAAAGAATACAACAAACACCTAGTACACAAACATTGTAGTAACAACTTTAAAGAATACAACAAACACCTAGTACACAAACAGTTGTAGTAACAACTTTAAAGAATGCAACAAACACCTAGTACACAAACAGTTGTAGTAACAACTTTAAAGAATACAACAAACACCTAGTACACAAACAGTTGTAGTAATAACTTTAAAGAATACAACAAACACCTAGTACACAAACAGTTGTAGTAACAACTTTAAAGAATACAACAAACACTTAGTACACAAACAGTTGTAGTAACAACTTTAAAGAATACAACAAACACCTAGTACACAAACAGTTGTAGTAACAACTTTAAAGAATACAACAAACACCTAGTACACAAACAGTTGTAGTAACAACTTTAAAGAATACAACTGGCAGTGTAAATCAGAATTCAAATGACATAATTATAGAATTATATAAGAGGTTATATTCAGGAGTAATGGAGATGGAGAGAAAACAGTCACAGAAATACAAAAGCATCAATTAAATGTCCTCACGTTAAGAGCTACAAGTCGTTTTGACATAAAAAGTTCTAAAATTATATCTTTATTAAAATAAAAGTTTAAACAACTGCCACAGATATTTGTACCCAAAGAGGGGCAGAATTATCCATCTATCTATTCATCCATCAGCTATTATCTATCTATCTATTCACCCATCAGCAATTACCTATCTATTCATTCATCAGCAATTGCCTATCTGTCTATTCATCCATCAACAATTATCTGTCTATCTATTCATCCATCAACAATTATCTATCTATTCATCCATTAGCAATTATCTATCTATCTATTTATCCACCAGCAATTGTCTATCTGTCTATTCATCCATCAACAATTATCTGTCTATTCATCCATTAGCAATTATCTATCTATCTATTCATCCACCAGCAATTGCCTATCTGTCTATTCATCCATCAGCATTTATCTATCTATTCATCCATTAGCAATTATCTATCTATCTATTCATCCATCAACAATTACCTATCTATTCATCCATTAGCAATTATCTATCTATCTATTCATCCATCAACAATTATCTATCTATTCATCCATCAGCAATTATCTATCTATCTATTCATCCATCAGCAATTATCTATCTGTCTGTTCATCCATCAGCATTTATCTATCTATCTATTCACCCATCAGTAATTATCTATCTGTCTATTCAATGATCAACAATTATCTATATGTATATTCACCCATCAGCAATTATCTATCTGTCTATTCATCCATTAGCAATTATCTATATATCTATTCATCCACCAGCAATTGCCTATCTGTCTATTCATCCATCAACAATTATCTATCTATCTATTCATCCATCAACAATTATCTATCTATTCATCCATTAGCAATTATCTATCTATCTATTCAATCATCAACAATTATCTATCTATCTATTCAATCATCAACAATTATATATCTATTCATCCATCAGCAATTATCTATCTGTCTATTCATCCATCAGCAATTATCTATCTGTCTATTCATCCATCAGCAATTATCTATCTGTCTAGTCATCCATCAGTTTCAAGAATACAAATGACAGTATAATTCAGATTGCAAATGACAGTATAATTCAGATTGCAAATGACAATATAATTCAGAATACAAATGACAATATAATTCAGATTGCAAATGAAAGTATAATTCTATAATTATAGAATTTTATAAGATGTTATATTCAGAATGAATGGTAAACCAAACTAACAACAGTTTCTTTGAAGACTTACCGAGTTTACCAAAGAGGAGGAAGAATCTTTAGGTACTCCATTAACACTTACAGAAATAACTGCTGGTTACCAATCATTAGTATAAGTTAAGTCTTCTCGAACTCATGGTCTAAGGTTGAGTGGGTTGTAAAATTTAG
>NW_013666462.1:21297-24010 GCF_000517525.1 Limulus polyphemus
AGATCTAAACACTTATACAATAAACAGATCTTCATATACTTTCTAAGCTAAGATAAACATACAAGTAAAATGTTTCTAAAATTCCTAATCTGTTTACATATCCATCTATTTATCTGTCTATTCCACTGTAACGGCACGTAGAATTATTCATTGATTCTCATTCTAAACTGTGTCTATCCACTGCAGGTGTAGCCCTCCGCCAAAGACGTCCAAGTCTGTCTGTCTGCTGCTTTCCTCCGCCATGTGACGCCCTCTTTCTCTATGAGGTCATCACGCCATCTTCCATGTGGTCTACCTTTTGATCTCTTCCCTCTGCGGGACTGCCATTCTGTGATTATTTTCGAAGGTCCATCTGTTGTTTTTTTAATCAAGCGACGTGTCCGGCCCATTTCCATTTTGATTCTACAATATATTTGGAGATGTCTCTTACCCCGGTATCTATTCTGATGTCTGAGCACAGAATTTTATCCTGGAGCTTGATCTTTAGCATCCATTGCTCTTTGTGTTGTCTGCAATCTTCAGTTAAGCTGTTTATTATCTCGAGAGAAAGAATCGTATTTATTTTATTTGTTTATAACCTTATTGACCGAATTTCTAAATCCCTCCAGTATGCACTACAAATTCCAAGTAAACTAGCAGAGACCCGCAAAACATTTCCGGCCAAATTAGTATCTTTATCGTAACAGTACTTCTTTAAATATAACATTTCTAGCACACTACAAACGAATTGTAATCGTAGACAACGAAATGTGTAAATCCACTTGTATATATGCCGTACTTCATAAAACTTTAACTTATGTTAGGCCTAAGTTCGATAAAGAGATAAATCAACACTGTAACCTGTGTACGTTTGTTTGTTTTTTTTACTTTAGTTTAGTTAGGACTAAATTGTACTGTACTTAATACTATCGATAAATAAACTTATAATGTTATTCTACGACCTAACGTCAAAATGGTTAGTAAAGTATATTTACATTCCCCTTTTGTTGTTACTTCTTGTTTCATACAGCAATTGTAGCGACTTGATCACTGAACTTTGCAGCTCTCTGCCGCAGGCAGACTGTTTGTCGTTGAAGGAATAATGCGCATGCGCGGTTTTTCTTGGGGAAACATTCTAAGTAGTATCACTTCTATGTAGTGATTATAAAACATTAGTGGAATCACTTCTATGTACTGATTATAAAACATTAGTAGTGTCACTTCTATGTACTCTAGTGTTGTAGGTCTCGAGAATGGTCTCCATCTCGAGACCACTCTTCAGAAGGTCTCGATCTCGGACCATTTGGGTCTCGATGTTTTGCAGGTCTCGCAAACAAGACCGTTTAAATTCAAAAGTTTAATCCGTATTTTTACCTGCCCAGTTATAACATTCGTATTAAAAAAATTGCTACTATACATTGGATTACGCATAGACTTACTACAAGTTTATACGAACTTCATCTGGTGAACTTATTTACGTTAAACGTTAGCGATTATCCCTGATATTCAACATGTCTAGTGGATCTAATGTAATCCTGTTTGGCTTCAGAGATCATAAAAAATTCACTGACAGCATAAAATATGAAAAACAACAACAGTTTTTTTTCTTTTGTTTTATTTAAATTCTTTTATTCATTCATTATGTTTTTATCATTTTTTATTATTTCATAGGAGGAGACGTTAAAACAAAGCCTGTGGGGTTAACGTGTAAAATATTTGCGGTTAAGAAGTTAATAAACTTTGATGCATGCGATTTTTATTCACCTTCCTTTATTTTTCATGTGCAATATATCATAAGGTCTTGGACACAGAGGTCTCGACTACAACACTGATGTACTGATTATAAAACATTAGTGACCATTACCACTTCTATGTACTGATTATATAACATTAGTGACCATTACCACTTCTATGTACTGATTATAAAACATCAGTGACCAGTATCACTTCTATATACTGATTATAAAACATTAGTAACCAGTACAACTTCTATGTACTGATATTATAACATTAGTGACCAGTAGCACTTCTATGTACTGATTATAAAACACTATTGACCAGTATCATTTCTATGTTGTGATTATAAAACATAAGTGATTATAAAGAATTTTTAAGGCCATAACAAACAGAATGAAACCTGTTATCAGTATCAAACTGTATCATGAGATTCAGACTTACTTTGTTTCAGATCGATTAATTTATGATAATATACATGTTATGTGTAATGTAATGAATCTAAGAAACCCCAAATAAAGAAAGTTTGGTTATTGTAAATTTATATCTCGAAAAAGCATTCGACAGTATCTATACTATTATTCTGCTTGTCTGTATGTACGTCCGCTACGCTTTCTGACCGAGAACCTGCTGCATAAGCATGCGTAGCATCACTTCTATGTACTGATTATATAAAACATTATGTACTGATTATATAACATTAGTAGTAAGAATTGATACTACTAATGTTTTATAATCAGTACATAGAAGTGATACTACTAATGTTTTATAATCAGTACATAGAAGTGATACTACTAATGTTATATAATCAGTACATAGAAGTGATACTACTAATGTTTTATAATCAGGGCAAGAAGTGATACTACTAATGTTTTATAATCAGTACATAGAAGTGATACTAATGTTATGTAATCAGTACATAGAAGTGATACTACTAATGTTTTATAATCAGTACATAGAAGTGATACTACTAATGTTTTATAATCAGTACATAGAAGTG
>NW_013666462.1:24950-54446 GCF_000517525.1 Limulus polyphemus
TAATAATTTGATCTAAGTAAGAGTTTTTTCTTCCCGATTTGTAAAAAATCCTTACATGATAGAAAAAAATTAATATTATTTTCAAAATCTACGTAGCTGAATTATGGTGTATCAGTTATTAAAACCAAAACAACTTTTATGAAGTTTAAATATCGTAGGCTTGTGTTATCCTATCAGTGGTAGCATATAGCATAGATTTCAGGTATTAGAACCTCCTAAGACTTTGATAACTAATTTTGAAAATGCCTTTATACAATTTATTTGGAGTAAAGCTCATTAAGCCAATAGAAACACCTTATCTTTACCTTTTGGAGATGGTAGATTGAATCTTATATCTGAATGATAAACTAACTATTTATATGATTCGTCATTTCGAACATGTATTTCATAAACCAACCACTTCGCCCATTCAAATTAAAATTGAAGCCATTTTTATACGAGCTTATCGACGTTTTAATTTCCTTACAGTTTTTCTGTTCATACATTTCTTAACGAGCCTCTTTTCTTCAATTCATATTTCCTAGATAAAACTGAACACCAGTGTTGTTATATTTCATGGTTGATAGATAATGTGATAGCAGTGTCAGATATTGTAGACAAGCAAATAAATAGATGAGAAAATAATATTGCCGACATATTTACAGAATGATGAAAACGAAGACCGTTTGGATCAGCTGGTGACTCTGATTACAACACGTTGTTAATCCTGTCGGATTAATAAGTAACTAACAGTGCACAAGGTTATATAACTATTATAGATATCACCAGTAATAAAACAGGACACTAAAACCTCGTACACCAATTTGATAAAAGAAATGAAAATATGCTAAATTACCAAAAACACAGGACTCAGATATAAAGTGGAGATTTATGCACGATGAGTTCCCTACTTTGCTAGGGTTAAGGTGAATAAATGTAATGAGAAATGAATTATGTCTGTATTGCAATACAAAGATAGGTCACAAGTGGCGTATATATTTTAATTGTGTTGCAAACGAACTTTTACTAAACATCATTTTAAAATTAGGTTTAACTATTTTAGGTAGAGCAAGTGATTCGTATGATAATTGGTATTTACATTCGAGTGAAAAAAAGATAATAATTTCATTTAATTGAGGTATGTAATTTTAATATTATCTTAGGTAGAGGTATCAAGTATGCTTATTAGTTTTTCAAGAATCCATATTTTAACTAAAATAAAACTCTAAAAAGCCAGCCTATGTACGGTGCCAAAATCAACACTGACGTTGTAAGGAATGGAGTTCCAGCCATCGTCATGCAATATGTTTATAGATATCTCGTAACCTTTAGTGTCTTTCATTGCACACCATAAAAACTTGTGAGAAATTATATCACATTTAAAGGTGTAAAATAATAATTTTCCATCTTCTGGACTGTCCTATTTTCTCTAGAAATCCATATTTTCACTGCTGTTATCGTCACTGTTTTCATTAATAATAAAACATTCTAAATGTCATTAATGATAAAACATTCTACAAAGTTTAACTCCGATACATGTCCCTAATAATAAAATATTCTACAAGGCTTGCCCCCGATAGGTGTCATTAATAATAAACATTCTACAAGACTTGGCCCTGATAAATATCATTCATTAATAATAAAACATTCTACAAAGTTTGTCTCCGATAAATATTACAAATAATAAAACATTCTACAAGATTGTTTCTGATAAATTTCATTAATAATTAAACATTCTACAAGATTGTCTCCAATAAATGTCATTAATAATAAAACATTCTACGAGGCTTGGCCCCGATAAATGTCATTAATAATAAAACACTCTACAAGATTGTCTGTGTTGAAGAGAATCATTAGATAAGACTTGAAGCGAAATATATAACTATATTAGAAAGTCTCTGCTCTATGAATTGAGTAATGATGCTAGGAAGCAGATAAGAAATACTAAGTAGCTAGCTGTCTAAAGTGTTTGTGTTTGTGTAAGTTGGGAGGTGGGGTTGAATCTGTGGGACACACACAAGAAGAAGTGAACAAACTGAAGAAGAAGTTGAAATCTTTCTGGATGTTATTAGAGAAATCAGGGAAACTGAGAAATGCTTTTAAGAAACGTTACCAAGCAAAAAGAAGCTGAATTACGATGCATCAAAGTAATATTGTACTTCGTATCTATACATCATTATCTTAAAGTCCTGTACTTCGTATCTATCATCATTATCTTAAAGTCCTGAACTTCGTATCTATACATCATTATCTTAAAGTCCTGTACTTCGTATCTATACATTATTATCTTAAAGTCCTGTACTTCGTATCTATACATCATTATCTTAAAGTCCTGAACTTTGTATCTATACATCATTATCTTAAAGTCCTGTACTTCGTATCTATACATCATTATCTTAAAATCCTGTGCTTCGTATCTATACATCATTATCTTAAAATCCTGTGCTTCGTATCTATACATCATTATCTTAAAGTCCTGTACTTTGTATCTATACGACATTATCTTAAAGTCCTGTACTTCGTATCTGTACATCATTATCTCAAAGTTTTGTACTTCATCTCATGTATACATATCATTATCGTAGAATCATGAACTTCATATATATATATTTATATATATATCTCACTATCTTAAAATGATATTAGTTTAATATTTAAACGTCACCATATTAAAACAGTGTATTTCGTATCTGTACTCTTTCCATATCTAAAATAGTTTGCCCCTGAGAAAGAAAGGCCCAACTTTCGAATGCGCTTGGGTTATAGGGTTTTTATTCATTTCTGTCAAGACTTCTTGAACCTACGTGTTTTTCTAACATCATAAAATAGGGTTTGGTACTCATGTTTTGAACCTCGTTGTATCGAAGATTAAGGTTTGGGAGGTCACATATTTAAGAAATGCTGAAAACTTTGCCAAACATCTACCTTTAAAGAAGTAGTACATGCATTGATAATAATTCAGAAACTTCGAACAAATGGAAGCTCAAGAGAAGCTAGTAACAACTCTATCTCGAAATGTTTATCTTCAGAACATATACTTTAACATTATTAGACTTTTTATGTAAGTGTTAATATCTTTAGATAGTTTGGATTGTATTGTTAATATCAAATCAATGTGTCATAGATATTCTATAGACTGTTGAAGTTTCTAGAAATAAATGAATATCTTGGAGCGTAATGTTCGAGCCCTAGGTGAGCTAGTGGTATCTTAACGGACTTATATTGCTTTAATCCAGGGTTCGATTCCCGTGGAGGACAGAGAGAAGATGGTCCATTTTATAGCTTTACGCTAGGAGAACAACTTCGTGAATTGTCATTACAATTATTTTGATTTTTCGACTTTTCAAAATATATATTTTATTCTAGAGAAATGGCTTAGGGTTTAATTTTCAAATTTTCACTCATTTTGATTTCTCTCCTTTTCAAAATATATATTTTTTACTCTAAGCTCATTTGTAAGAGACATTTATGTTTCACTTTAACTATATCTGACAAACACAAAACAAATAATCCCAAGCTGGTGAAATTGATTTCTAATTTATTTTCAACTAATTTAATCACCAGAAAAAAAGAAAAAGAGAATACAAACACCCACATTGATCAGGAGAAGGGTTTAATGTTAGGTATAATGGTGAAAGAGGATAAGTGCATCGTGCTAGTTCAAAGATGGAAATAGACGACTAGAAAGTCATAGGAGATGCTACTTTTTTATGGTACTCAGGAAGCTATGCATTTACGAATAACACTAGAATGGACCAGGATGTAAATTGACTTTTTTGTTTTCCTGTACATTGGTGTAGCTTTATATAATACTGTGAAAGTAGAACTGAAATACTTGAAAACGGATTTCTCAGAGTTAACAAGATATATTCTACTTAGTAAACTATTGAACGTTCAGAAAATAACACAAAAGAAAATCAAAAATCGGTGTAACTATACTTTCTTTGAGAATCCAATTAGAATAGCTTTTACTAATATCAAGCCATCAAAAAATGAAGACAGTGAATAAAAAACAGTTTAATCATATATTGCTTTAGAGACTACAGCTTTATGTTGGGAGTTTAAGCGAGATGATCTAATCTTTGTCACTATGTTGTTACACAGAAACTAAAGATTTATGTATCGAGTTTAAGTCAAATGATCTAATCTTTGTCACTATGTAATTACGTCAAAGACTACAGCTTTATGTATCGAGTTTAAGTCAGATGATCTAATCTTTGTCACTATATTGTTACACAAAGACTACAGGTTTATGTATAGAGTTTAAGTCAAATGATTTAATTTCTGTCACTATATTGTTACACAAAGACTACAGGTTTATGTATAGAGTTTAAGTCAAATGATCTAATCTTTGTCACTATATTGTTACACAAAGACTACAGGTTTATGTATAGAGTTTAAGTCAAATGATTTAATCTCTGTCACTATATTGTTACACAAAGACTACAGGTTTATGTATAGAGTTTAAGTCAGATGATCTAATCTTTGTCACTATATTGTTACACAGAAACTACAGCTTTATATATCGCGTTAAGTCAAATAATTTACAGTTTGGCCAGTATATTGTTACGTTTCTGTAAGGTTAGGTTTTTCAATAGAACTGAAATTTCCTTTCTTGATATTAGTTTTAGTAGTTTTACTACGATCAAAGCTGTGTCACGAGTAGATAAACCAGGAAGTTTCTTGGATTAAATTTAAACATTTCTGCTTATCAAATTTTTCGAAAAACTAGATATCAACATTAAACTGACACATTAAGATAACCATAACATTTATAAGTATCGATATTAATTCACGAGAATACACTAGGACTACTTTAACCAAGAGCTTAAAAACGTCCGAGAAACCCACATGGAAAATTATTATTTTAATTTTTGGGTTGTTGATATTTTTGTTACTAGGCGGTTAGTCCTATGTTAAGATCTCTCATTAGAATTGTTGAACCACACCTGTAAACCTAACTGTGATTGATAGTTAGCCACTAGGTGTTTACTAGTTTTGTTATAGCCATTACTTTCAACTTAGGTTCTACTCCAACTTTCAGCTACCAATCTGCCGTCTTCTTCAAGACAGTCATGATAAAGTCTGTATGTGATGATAGGAGCTGGTCTCGTGCATAGGCATGCTCGTTAGAGAGACAGATTAGCTGCTAAATAGCCATTAACTAATTGCTAATTAACCTTAGGCCACTAACGTAATATCTGGAGATTTCCACCTGATGCAACACATGGGTTAAACAGCCAAATCAGAGACCCCCCGCCCCAAGTTTCAGGCACAAACAACTTCTGACCAGACGTAAAGCAACCAGTCAGCAGATGCTACTAACTATTGCAATGCTTGTTATTCGAGTTCCATAATCTTATCGTAAGTAAACTTTTATTAAATATAATTCTATCACTGTTCCTTTAAACCGAGATAATACTTTTTTGAAATGATCGTACTAGTCTATATCCTCTTTTTAAATAATCGTATTCTGTATACTGTTTTAAAATTATCGTATTCTGTATACTGTTTTAAAATTATCGTATTCTGTATACTGTTTTAAAATAATCGTATTCTATATACTGTTTTAAAATTATCGTATTCTATGTACTGTTTTAAAACGATCGTATTCTGTATACTGTTTTAAAATTATTGTATTTTGTATACTGTTTTAAAATTATCGTATTCTATATACTGTTTAAAATTATCGTATTCTATGTACTGTTTTAAAACGAGATCGTTTTAAAACAGTATATAGAATACGAGTATTCTGTATACTGTTTTAAAATAATCGTATTCTATATACTGTTTTAAAATTATCGCTTGTCTTTTTTTCAACTTTTATATTTTCATAAACCAAAACCAAAATGGACCAACGTGCGGGTTACTCTGATATTCAGATACTTTAGTTTAGCTCCAACTGACATTATATTTGAATTAACATTATTATAATGTTTTTATAAAAATGTTGATTCAAAGGATTAAATACAATTATCAAACAGAGACACCTTTTTCGATGTAAAGAAATTTTCCTAGGTGGAAGAACTTTATCTTAAATTCAGGAACTAGTTAAAAACTTGTTCTGTAAAGAATACTTTCTTAAAACTGAAGTGATTAGCATAGAAAACGTCTGTTTGTTATGTGTAATGTAATAATCATAAACGTTACTATTATAGTTATTCCTTAGTTTATAAAACCAGATCGACTATCAGTAGGATATCCTTTCTATCTTATTCATAAAATTACAGTTGTCGCCATAGGAAAAAATAATATTTATTTTAAGAATGCCACCATTATCCCAGGAATGGAAATATCTGGTTATTAACTTTAATAATTTCTTACTTGGTTCATTAAACTGAAATCATCACTTTTAAAAACTTCGTATCTCTAATTCCTGAAACTATGTCCATCACATTCTCGAATGTTCCCAGTTGTTTTCATGAAATATCAACCATCTTCTTAGTTTTCCTGAAAATACGACCCCTACATTCTTGGATGCTCTCATAAAATATCAACCAACCATCTTCTTAGTTTTCCTGAAAATACGACTCCTACATTCTTGGATGCTCTCATAAAATATCAACCAACTATCTTTTTAGTTTTCCTGAAAATACGACCACCACATTCTTGGATGTTCTCATAAAATATCAACCAACCACCTTTTTAGTTTTCCTGAAAATACGACCACCACATTCTTGGATGTTCTCATAAAATATCAACCAACTATCTTTTTAGTTTTCCTGAAAATACGACCACCACATTCTTGGATGTTCTCATAAAAATAACAACCATTCCTTTAGTATTTCTGAAAATATGACCATCGCATTCTTGGATGTTCTAATTAAAAGTAAAAATTTCTTTAGTATTTCTGAAAATATGACCATCGCATTCTTGAATGTTCTCATAAAATATCAACCAATTATTTAGTATTTCTGAAAATATGACCATCACATTCTTTGATGTTCTTATAAAATATCAACCATCTATTACGTTTTCTTGAAAATACGACCATCGCATTCTTGGATGTTCTCATAAAATATCAACCAATTATTTAGTATTTCTGAAAATATGACCATCACATTCTTGGATGTTCTCATAAAATATCAATCATCTATTACGTTTTCCTGAAAATACGACCATCGCATTCTTGGATGTTCTCATAAAATATCAACCATCTCTTAAGCTTTCCTGAAAATACGACCACCACATTCTTGGATGTTTTCATAAAATATCAAATAACTATTTCTTTAGTTTTCCTGAAAATACGACTACCACATTCTTGAATGTTCTCATAAAATATCAACCATCTATTAAGTTTTCCTGAAAATACGACCATTGCATTCTTGGATGTTCTTATAAAATATCAACCAATTCTTTAGTATTTCTGATAATACGACCATCGCATTCTTGGATGTTCTCACGTGTTCCATGAAATATAAACCATTTTTTTAGTTTCCCATGACTACGACCATAACATTTTTAGATATCCTGAGGTTTTCCATGAAATATCAGTCATCTCCTTAGTTTTCCTGAAATTACGACAATCACATTCTTAGATGTTCTCAGCTTTTCTGTGAAATATCAATCATCGCTTTAGTTTTTTCTGAAACAGCGAAGTTTATTTTTATAGATGTCCCTATATGTTTCATTAGATATTATCAATCTGTCTAGCAAAAGTTTCTGTTTCCTTCCACCAACTATCCTGCTCTAAATTAACGGGCTGCATGGCCCCATTCGTACTTATTACCTAGTTTTGAATCAAACTTTAACGCAAACTTCATGTAGAAAAAAACGGTTTTGGTCAAAAAATAACTGAAATAACTCAAAAAATGAGGCAGATAGACTCAGTTATTTTATCTTTAGATTTACATTTGTAGTGTATCGTATTTAACATCATTTTTACGAAACCCTTTTAGACCCAATAGTAATGCCAGCCTTGAAGGGAGGAGAAATTGTACACGATACTTGCATAAGAACGAATCAGTCACAAGGGGCGGTCTTTTCATTGAACGAATCCTGATGTTTGGCTATTTTTATTTTAACAGAAAAGAAAAATATATATATATTCATCTTGCTGAAGTATGGTAGGTGTAAATCTAGCTGTGGTTTAGTGTAAACTAAAACATCGGTCACATTGACTGCTTGTATAAATAACACGCTGCAGCGAAAACCAGAGTCGATTAGATCTTAATTTTCACAATGATTAAATACAGCTGGCGAATTGTTGGTCAGTCATAAAAGGTTCGTATCTGACTTCCGAATATCAGGTTTCTTATGTATGGGTAATGTTATCCAAATATATAATAATAATAATTAAACACTGTTGCCAAGTGTTATCAGATTATTCGCAAATCAAATAAAGTTAATTCTTTGTGCTTCTAGTAAAAACATTTTGCAAATTTCAGCAAGATATATTAAATAATATTTATTATCCTGTTGTAAAATTGTCAGACACTTGTTTTTCTATTTTTGTTTTTTGTTTTAGAATAAAGAATACAAATACATCTAAATATATATATATATATAAATATATATTCATGAATATGCATGTTTGATCATATTGATAACTGCTTAAACCACGAGCTATTCTGTTGAAGTAAAATAGCAATATTTTACGATCAATAGTAGCAGTTCCGATACTAGAACTGAAAGAAGGATACACTATCAGTAACAGTGGGGATACTATAACTGAAAGAAAGATACACTATCAGTAACAGTGGGGATACTATAACTGAAAGAAGGATACACTATCAGTAACAGTGGGGATACTATAACTGAAAAAAGGATACACTATCAGTAGCGGTGGCGATACTATAACTGAAAGAAGGATACACTATCAGTAGCAGTGGCGATACTATAACTGAGAGAAGGAGACACCATCAGTAACAGTGGAGATACTATAACTGAAAGAATTATAGTATCGCCACTGCTACTGATAGTGTATCCCTGAAAGAAGGAGACACCATCATTAGAAGTGGTGATACCAAAACTGAAAGAATGATACACCATCAGTAGAAGTGGTGATACTAAAACTGAAAGAAGGATACACTATCAGTAACAGTGGTGATACTAAAACTGAAAGAAGGATACACTATCAGTAACAGTGGTGATACTAAAACTGAAAGAAGGATACACTATCTGTAGAAGTGGCGATACTATAACTGAAAGAAAGATACACTATCAGTAGCAGTGGTGATACTATAACTGAGAGAAGGAGACACTGTCGGTAACAGTGCCGATGTTACAGCGGACTGATGGATACACTATCAGTAACAGTGCCGATGCTACAGCGGACTGACGGATACACTATCAGTTGCAGTGCTGATGTTATAACAGAATGATGGACACTCTATTAATTTCCTACTCGCTTCCCTCGTATTAAACGCTGAAAGTGCTATTTGACAACATAGTTTTCTCTACAACTATAAACACAAATGATTTAAGCATTCTTCCCTTTAGTCTTAGTAATAGACATTAGTTGTTTCACTCATAGAGGAGATACAATCATTCAGCACGTGTACACTCTCATTGGCATGCTAAACGAGAAGATGTTCAGTATAAAAATAGCAGATTATATCAGCAAACTGAAACTGAAACCTTTTCTGAGATAATGACGTGTGATATAAGAGGAGAGAGCTCTAAAAGATGTTATCGACTTGTAATTATGTTGGCACCTGGGTCTCACCTTACAAAGTTGGGTCGGAAAGATAAGACATGAGTGAGCGGCTGAACATATTAGGCATACCACGTTCCATCCTTTAAATAAACCCCCCAGTGGCACAGCGGTATGTCTGTGGGTTTACAACGCTCGAAACAGGGTTTCGATACCCGTGGTGGGTAGAGCACAGATAGCCGTTTTTGTTGCTTTGTGCTTAACTACAAACAATCCTTTAAATCAACGCAATTGTACAAGGACATTATCAACCAGTAGGGCTAACATTTGCGAAATATTATCAACTAATAGATCTAACATTTGTGTAGCATTATAAACCAATAGGCCTATCATTTGTGAAGTATTATCAGCCAGTAGCTGTAATATTTGTGAAGCATTACCAACCAATAGGCCTAACATTTGTAAAGCATTATCAACCGATAGGCCTAACATCTGCGAAGCATTATCAACCAAGAGATCCAACATTTGTGAAGCACTACCAACCAATAGGCCTAACATTTATGAAGCATTATCAACCAATAGGCTTAACATTTGCGAAGCATTATCAACTAATAGATCTAACATTTGTTGAAGCATTATCAACCAGTAAACCTAACATTTGAGAACCATTATCAACCAATAGGCCTATTATTTGTGATAAAAATCACTATAGACGATTTTGTTTCATATTTTTCTGAATTTGTTCATTTCAGATTCAAAATACTGGTTGTATAAAAATGGCATTTCAGATCTATCTTTGTCTTTCACAGACTGCTGCCCAAGAGACCCTTCGTTCAATACCATCTCTGATTTAGAATCTGAAACGGACAAGTTAAGAGGATTGTGGAGACAAGAAAACATCTGTAGTTTATATAAAATGTCTTATGTTATATGCAAGTATGAAAAACCTGATAACTTTTTCAACAAATGATAAACAATACAGTTATGTCAAGGTTATTTTAGCTTTAAGAACAAAATTTTTACACTGTTTTATTTAAACTCACACAATGGTCGAATTTTCGTCTTTAGAAGATGATCACAATAATTTGTAAACAATGAACATAAGTTTTTGTTTCTTTATTTTAGAGCAAAGCCACATTGGGCTATCTGGTTTGTCAACCGCGTGGAATCGAACCCCGGATTTTAGCGTTGTAAGTCCATAAACTTACCGCTGTCCCACCGGCAAACTTGAGCATGAGAGTTTGAAGAAATGTGTCAACTGTGTTGAAGGGAATGGGATATAAATGTTGCAGTGAATGACTAAATCAATTTATTATGCAGGCGACTGAGTACATCATATAAAACAACATAATCATATGCCACTTTGAATAAAATACACTAGTTACATCTAGTCAAATATAAAACAACATAATCATATGCCACTTTGAATAAAATACACTAGTTACATCTAGTCAAATATAAAACAACATAATCATATGCCATTTTGAATAAAATACACTAGTTACATCTAGTCAAATATAAAACAACATAATCATATGCCACTTTGAATAAAATACACTAGTTACATCTAGTCAAATATAAAACAACATAATCATATACCACTTTGAATAAAATACACTAGTTACATCAAGTCAAATATAAAACAGCATAATCATATGCCACTTTGAATAAAATACACTAGTTACATCTAGTCAAATATAAAACAACATAATCATATGCACCTTTGAATAAAATGCACTAGTTACATCTAGTCAAATAAAATACAGCATAGTCATATGCCACTTTGAATAAGAACCGAAACCTAATTAGACAAAGCTCTGAAATTGCCAATACAATAAATACAACACTGTATCATAACATAACCCTTACACATTCCTTAACATTAAACAAAATCTCTACGGTTACTTTCTTCACTGAAACCTGAAACTCTGGATTACCAAAAGTTGTTAGTTACACAAGGTTTTACTGACTTCAGTTCCATTTATCAAACATCTAACTTTAAGCTCCATTTGTTTCCGAAAAACTTGAACCAAGATTATTCTTTTGAAGAAGCCTCATTTGGCTTTTGTCTATCTCAGTAAATAATCTTTGTTTTATTCCTGTCAATCTTCCAACGCCGCTATTGCTCTCATCATGCTTACTTAGCGATTCTTCCCGAAGGGTGTTTTTAGGCTCACTGGCCACCCTTTCTGGGACCAGGGGTAGTTCTTCCGTCTTCACCGACCTCCTTTAGTTCTGTATACTTTTTCTGGTATTTCAAACTTAAGGTTTTGGTTGTTTGGCGCTATTAAAGATCGTGTGGTTGCTGTCAAACTTTGTTGTTTGGGCTTGTCAACAAGATCCAACTGTCACGAAAAAACACAAACCTACTTATCTGCCCAAACTGATCGTAACTCTAATTCAACCAGCTGGCTACGGGTGGCGTTTCCGGCCAGCACGTGCCGTTTCCCGCGAAATCCACGAAGAAATAATATTCTCTAGCCTTCAGCATCTAAGCTTTAATGGGAACGTAAGTTAAACAAGGAACTACTAACCGTCTAAAGCGCTGCATTGGAAGACTTTACGTAGTTACATAAAACATCGGTGATTAGAAATGAACACAGCTCATCTATCTGTATGTCTGTCTATGTAGCTTTTTTGTCTTTTTATCTATATATCTGTTCATCTACCTGTCTGTCTTCTATCTAGCTATTTGTTTGTCTCTCTATCTATTATTAACTACTAACAAAATAACTTCTTACAGAATGTATAGAGAACACTAGTCACCAGATAGAAGAACACACATCCCAGAGAGAATAATTAGGTGATGGACAAGTTAAGTAATGTACAAAAGTATAAGATTTGAATCTCACAAACATGGCTACATACACACGTTATATGCACTAGCTGAGGGTAACCGTTAAGGGAGTAAAAACTGCACAAAGGACAATGTTAGATAATCGAAATGGTGTATTTAAGTGTTTTACACTCACAAAGCCCCCCCCCTCGTGGCACAGCGGTATGTCTGCGGACTTACAACGCTAGAATCCGGGTTTCGATACCGGTGGTGGGCAGAGAACAGATAGCCCATTGTGTAGCTTTGTGCTTGATTACAAACAAACAAACAAACACTCACAAAAAATGTTCTCCTTCCTTCCTCCTTTTGTTATTAAATCCTCAATGACCTCATTATATGGTAATTGCTTTTTGGAAGGTAATGATTGACCCATTTAACTGATTAAGTACTTGTGTCTATAGAAAAGGGGGAAATGTGTCCTATTTCAAAATGTCCCCCCCCCCCACTTCTTGGACAAAAATCCTAAAACATATTATTTCACACGAACACCATCCTACAGTTTCCAATTACGGTAATCGAGTCAGCCAATTGTAGTTTATGAATGCTAACACATAAACAAACATATACACGCACATGATGTATCATCTTTACAGTAAGATGCAGCAAAACAAAATAAACTTACCTTAGAAACGGCTTGTCGTAAAGTGCTTAGTGCTGTATATACATGGTGGGTTATCATAACTATGATACGAGTTGTAATGTCTACATAGGCGTATGTTTTTCCCTCTGTTTAAACTCAGGTCAACAGCAGGAAGTTAAAACGTCAGGCCAGATTTTTGATTTTTAAAAAAGGAGCGGGCAAGTCACATTGTTAAATATTCATCTCAGCTTTAACATAGCCTTTATAATATCTGACTAACGGAGGATTTAGACAATTTTGTTATTATCAAATTCTGCCTGTGATTTGCAGGAGTTTCAATTTTTAAACATGTAAGACGTTGAACGTTTAGTTAACAAAATTATGTTTTAATGCTAAACCTAAACATGACCAACGACTGATATCCAATAAATCAATCAAGTAGTTTAATTCTATGATTGATAAAGATTATTTAGGTGACATCTGTTACTTCCTCATATTAATTTTGAAAGGTAGTCCATGACTAGTAAAGATCAGATTAGAGAAAAGTTATTTTATGTTATTCAGATTAAGAAGTCAGCACACAGGATCACATACAAAAGTTGTAATGGTTTTAAACGAGACCCAAAACTCGAGCGCATTCGAATTGTTCACTATTCTTCTTCAGGAGAATAAAGAATGAAGAATAATAGTGAACTACACGATAGCGCTCGAGTTTTGGGTATTGTTTGAAAACTATTAATACGTTATGTTATCTTAGCCTAATATAAGTTAGGTTAGACTACGTTATGTTATGTTAGTCTAGGAGAGGTTAGATAATGTTACGTTATGTTAGTCTAGGATAGGTTAGATTACATTATGTTATGTCTAGGATAGGTTAGGTTAGACTACGTTACGTTATGTTAGTCTAGGATAGGTTAGATTAGATTAAGTTACGTTATGTTAGTCTAGGTTAGGTTAGGTTAGACTACATTATGTTATGTCTAGGATATATTAGGTTAGACTACGTTACGTTAGGTTAGACTACATTATGTTATGTCTAGGATAGATTAGGTTAGACTACGTTACGTTATGTTAGTCTAGGATAGGTTAGGTTAGATTAAGTTACGTTATGTTAGTCTAGGATAGGTTAGGTTAGACTACGTTACGTTATGTTAGTCTAGGATAGGTTAGGTCAGACTACGTTATGTTATGTCTAGAATAGGTTAGGTTAGATAAAGTTACGTTATGTTAGTCTAGGATAGGTTAGGTTCGATTCAGTTACGTTATGCTAGTTTAGGTTAGACTACGTTATGTTATGTCTAGGATAAGTCAGGTTAGATTAAGTTACGTTATGTTAGTCTAGGATAAGTCAGGTTAGATTAAGTTACGTTATGTTAGTCTAGGATAGTTTATGTTAGAATACGTTACGTTATATTGGAACGTGCTGCGTCTTGTATTGTAATCCGTGAAACACGTGCTTAAGGTTGGATATATTATGGCTAGAATGCCAAACAGTGAAAAATGAGCTTAAGTTCAGATATGAAATATAAGTTAAAACATTTCGAAGATCTAACTACACATATATCTTAAAATTATAAGCTGTACTTAGAGTATTATGCGAATGTGGGTCTAACAGGCAATGCCATTTATTAACTGTTGAACCAATCGGATATCAGGGAATCTTATTACGATGTATAGAAGTAGCCTGAAACTTTTGCTTACAACAAAAACTTTATTTGAGGAAAAGTAATGCTCTTGTGGTTAGGGCACTTAGCTTGTGATCTGTAGGTCACGGGTTCGAATCCTATCACAGAACATGCTCGACTTTTCAACCAGGTGATATTATAAGGTAACGATCAATCCAAATTTTCGTTGGTAAATAGTAGTCTAATAGTTGGCGGTGGGTGCTGTTGACTAGTTGCCTTCCCTCTAGTGTACCACTTTAAAATTAGGGACGGCTAGTGCAGGCAACCCTCAAGTGACTTTGAGCGAAACTTAACAACAACAATCAAACACGAATAAATATGAACAAATTAAAAACGTAGATCAGATCACAAAGAACGATTCTCCCGAGAAAGGGTCACATAAAATACATTACTAAAGCTGGGATCGTGATGAATCCCGAGAAAGGGTCACATAAAATACATTACTAAAGCTGGGATCGTGATTAAACCATAAAAAACGTATGGATTCTGATGTGTTCCTCTAATACTGGTGTGTAGTTATAATAGTAGTTAATCGAATGATATGATGACATGGGATGAGAATTAAAAGATTGATTTAAGATTTATAAGGAATTTCCTTTGCTAGAAAAGAAGCGACACCTATTGGGATGGAAGATAGCCAACCATGTCATTTCTGAGTGTATCGTAGTATCGGTAGACGGATGGGTAGCCAGGTGGCGCAATTTGTCAAACTCTAATGTGTTTGGGCAGGCTAAGGTGTAGCGTGGAAACGAGAGAGAGGGGCTTGTGCTTGTGTTGTTGAGTTCCATACCTAAATAAACCGTTCTACGGGAAACTTTCTCCATTAGACCGTACGTGTTTCGATGTCATAGTCATTAGTCTGAAATAAGAGAGCTATTCTACAGCCTTAATTAGCATAACTCTGAGGCGGCTCGAGGCACACACGTTGTGTGTAATCGCTTGCCGCTTGTTTTTCCCGATTGTATCACACTCATCCAACCCACAGCCATGCTCTTCAATGACGTGCTTATCGTTTTCTCCCTGACGATGTGTCCTTTCTTGTTGCCAAATTTCTCTTCTGAATGTTCAGCATACTGCAGCGTGAGATAGTAATAATACAGTGCAAGGTAAAACTGGTAGGCAATCAAAGAAAAAGAAACTTTCTTTCGCTCTATGTTTGTCCATCGACATGTTTATCTGCCTACCACTCTGCTTGTCTGTCTGTTCTTCAGCCCATTCAGCTAGTTATCTATGTAGCTCTGTTTTATCCATCAGTCTATCTGCCTCACTGTTTGTCTTTCGACCCATATATCTATCTATATGTTCCCCCGGTGGGTCAGCGGTAAGTTTGCGGACAATACTAAAATTCGAGGTTCGATTCCTCTAAGTGGACATAGCAGACAGCCCAATGTGGCTTTGTTCTAAGATAAACAAACAGAATCTATCTATATCTATTTTTATTTTGATGAATTCATTTCAAGGGTTATTAGGAGAACTTACTGACTGCTTACTTATTTGTATAAAGCCACATCAACAGCTTAAACTGAACTATTGAAAGTTTCTAGAGCACTGACATTACGCAGGAAAATCTCTTCTCCATTCTGGTTAGTAGTATGAAATTTAAAAGATCGCGTCCTTATCAGTTTAACAGATGACTAAAACGACAAATCTCTCGCATTTTAGCTTGATATGTGGTACATTAGCTGCTAGATACAAGCTGAACGAGTTTGTTTATTTCCCTGAATTGAAGATAGGTCTTTTAATGTTAATTAAGAAGATAAAATCCATTAGCCCAGGTTAATCTGTAGTCCATTTATTATACCGGTGTCTAGCTCGAGACTGTGGATTTCACTAGTAACTCCAGTAACTTCATGACTTCTTTGAAACATACTCTAAACACGTTGGTATAAGAAAGGCAGCAACGAAAGTTGGTTAGCGAGAAGAAACACGGAAGCAAAACTACTTTGTCTAAACGAAGTTTTGAAACAACTATTTGTAGGATAATAGATTTATTTCTGTACAACGTTTCGTCTGTAACAGTGTGACAAGATCAAGTATAACTGTACAACGTTTCGTCTGTAACAGTGAGACAAGATCAAGTATAACTGTACAACGTTTCGTCTGTAACAGTGAGACAAGATCAAGTATGACTGCACAACGTTTCGTCTCTAACAGTGAGATAAGAACAAGTATAAATGTACAACGTTTCGTCTCTAACAGTGAGACATGATCAAGTATAACTGTACAACGTTTCGTCTGTAACAGTGAGACAAGATAAAGTATAACTGTACAACGTTTCGTCTCTAAAAGTGAGACATGATCAAGTATAACTGTACAACGTTTCGTCTCTAACAGTGAGACATGATCAAGTATAACTGTACAACGTTTCGTCTCTAACAGTGAGACAAGATCAAGTATAACTGTACAACGTTTCGTCTCTAACAGTGAGACATGATCAAGTATAACATTTAAGGTACAAGTATTTACTTTGTCTATGTTTGAATCCCAATATTACAGCTAGGTTTCTCGTGTTATAAGGATCGGACTTTCCTCTGGAGCAAAGCTACTTTTCCCATGTCTTCCGTCGTCCAGTTTCTCAACAATGCTCTTCTCAATTTAATTGGTCTAGTTCTTCCATCTTGCTATCTTTTCAACGAACCTCTTATGAAATTTTATACGTATTCTCCCACCCCCCCAATATACAAGGCAGAAGAGGAATAATGGGAATAATACAGAATCTGACAGAAAGTCAGTCAAATTAAGTTGGAACCTTTGTAGCTGAAATGAGTAACGTAGACAGTAACACATATTAACCCTTGAAAAGAATAAGGTTGGTTTAATTTGTTTTGTTTTTTTTGAAAAATCATTACGTTTCAAGTTTGTTTCCTTATTTCCCGATATAAAAAATGTTTTTTTCAATGTATTTACGTGTTTTTCTTATCCGTTAAATAAAACCTTCCCCCGGTGGGACAGCGGTAAGTTTACAGACTTACAACGCTAAATTCCGGGGTTCGATTCCCCACAAATGGACGCAGCAGATAGCCCAGTGAGGCTTTGCTGTAAAATAACCAACCAACTGTTTTGATAACTTCCGTGTGTTGTTTCTTTTAAATATGTCCATGTTTGCGTTCAGCATAGACTTTATTTCTCGTCATTCAATCACGTAAGGTTTTAGTTAATTGTGATTATGTTTGTTATAAAGACAATTAGATATTCGAAGTTTTCTTATTAAGGTTGTAACTGTGGACGAAATTAATAAATCAAACTGAGTCATGTTTAGTATCAGGGATTTACTAGATGAACGTATTAAAAAACAGACATATTTACTGTAAAATTAACAAAACCAAAACGAACGATGCAAAGGACCATAAAAATGGGCTTACTGAAATTAGATATAAGATGCTAGAAAAATACATATATGTTCTATAAATCATCCAGAATTCGAAGCGTGCTTTTTTTTATATACACATATATATTACAGATTTATTTTCTTTTTCACCAAAGGTAAAATTGAAAATATAGTCTGTGACGTAGAGGCCTAATACTCTCCTTGATTGGTCGTACCCACTGCTGTGGACTGCAATTTCTCCTATTCGAGGCTCATCAGCGCAGCTTGGGTCAACAAACCAAAGAAATACAGTTAGGCCTTTTATAACGATGATGTGTATATAACATTTATGGGTTTTTTTGAGTCTCTTGTTTATGTTATGTCATCTTGCTATAAATAGTTTTAGAAGGATCAAACAAAATTACAAAAACTATACATTCCTTACTTGGAGTTCAAAAGGATCAACAAATCACATTATTGTATGAGACTCTAGAGAAATTCACAAATTTACCAAGTGATTCAAGATTATTTTCTTTCAAAAACTGGATAAAATAAAATAATGAAATTTATATCTTCCCTGGGAAGTTTTCAATCCTCTTTTTCTTCGCAGTCTGAATCCTTAAGGCGTGATTGATTAAAACGGATTAACGACGAGCTTGCATTAGTGGTTAGAACAGATTAACAACGAGCATATCTGGTGGATTAAAACGGATTAATGATGAACTTGCATTAATGATTAAAACGTATTAACAATATGCTTGCGTCATTGGTAATAACGGATTAACGTTAATGGTTAGAGCGGAATAACGACGAGTTTAAATGATGGATTACAACTGATTAGCGATGAGCTCGCGTTAATGGTTAGAAAGGATTAACAAACGAGCCTACATGATGGATTAGGATGGATTAACGATGAGCTTGCATTAGTGGTTAGAATGGATTAAAGATAGGCTTGCGTCATTGGTGAGAACGTACTAACGATGGGCTTATAGCAAATATTCATTCAGTAGCTTTGCGCGAAATTCAGAAACAAACTAACGCCCTTGGTACGAGTATCGCCAGAACTCTGGTTTTCACACCGGTTTCTAGAGTCACGCTCCTTGTATGGATATGTTCAGAGACCTAGCAATAGCACCGGCTTCTAAGCCATGTCCTGGGTTTGACTCTGGCCAGAACATTGGTTAGTGTTCGTAGATCAATGATCAACAAGTTTAAACAGAACTCTGGTACCAACGTCTGATTACAAATCTGTTCAGAATTCTGGCTCTAGTACCAAGCCAAAACCATGCTCTTCGTACTAACCTATTCAGAACTCTAGCTCTAACACCAAACTGGAATGGTGTAGACGCATTAGCGAGCACTATGAGTTAGTGTTAGTTCATGTGTTGATATAAGTTCACTTGAAAGCACTAACAAGCATTATCCAAACCAAAAATGTATTTTAGAAAACTAAAATGATGATGCCATCAGAAGTGCTTTCTAAATATCTTAATACTCTGATAAGCCTGATAAAGATTAGTTGTGTCCTCGGCTTCATTGTCATCAGTGAATGTTGCCCTATTGGGTAAACCTTTTACCAAGACTTCCTCTTTTTTCTGGCGACTACCAAATATAGTTCATCCAAAATCTACATAAGTTGCACTGTTATATTGATATCTAAGTTAATGATACTAGGTATATAATATAACCCCCCAATTTATTGTTTTCTATTCGCTTATTCTACACTACATACAAAGGTAGTCAAACCTTGATTATAAAGGTTTAAATTGTTATGGCGCGAATGAAATTATGACAAATATAGTATAGTCGGAATATGATAAATACAAGCTCTTCTAATTTTTGAAAATCCCTAAGGGACTAGATAATGAATGTAGAGTTAAAAATATTACAGGCCTAAAACTAATGTATTATGACAAATATAATTAATTATAATCATGCTTTGAAAAGCATAAAAAATGCATTCGTACCATAAAAGTTGTTATTGTAAGAAATGGCTTACATAAATAGTGTTCCGACCACTAGCGTGTTTGTTGTGTGTCAGACGTGCGCATGAGTTCTGACGCGTCGTCAGCAATGAATATGGCGAACATAGTATGGTTGAAATGTTATTATTATAAACTCTTCTAATTTTTCAAAATCCCCAAGAAACTAGATAAAGAGTGTAGTGTTTAAAAATGTAATAGGCCTAAAATTAATGTCTTATAATACGTATAATTAATTACAACCATGGCTACTTAACTCAGTTAACTTATATAACCTACGCTAGTAGTAGACTAATCCCTACCTCCAAACATACACTCATATAACCTACGCTAATAGTAGACTAATCCCTACCTCCAAATATACACTCATATAACCTACGCTAATAGTAGACTAATCCCTACCTCCAAACATACACTCATATAACCTACGCTAATAGTAGACTAATCCCTACCTCCAAACATACACTCATATAACCTACGCTAATAGTAGACTAATCCCTACCTCCAAACATACACTCATATAACCTACGCTAATAGTAGACTAATCCCTACTTCCAAACATACACTCATATAACCTACGCTAATAGTAGATTAATCCCTACCTCCAAACATACACTCATATAACCTACGCTAATAGTAGACTAATCCCTACCTCCAAACATACACTCATATAACCTACGCTAGTAGTAGACTAATCCCTACTTCCAAACATACACTCATATAACCTACGCTAGTAGTAGACTAATCCCTACTTCCAAACAGATACTTATATAACCTACGCTAGTAGTAGACTAATCCCTACTTCCAAACATACACTCATATAACCTACGCTAGTAGTAGACTAATCCCTACTTCCAAACACATACTTATATAACCTACGCTAGTAGTAGAGTAATCCCTACCTCCAACGTGGCTAATGAAAATACAGTAGAAAGGGTTTAACAACTGCAAAGTCCACTGGTTGTTATGAAAACAGCTAAATATTCACAGAGAAGAAAATGGATGGTTCTAGAAAAGTATAGTTTCGTATAAAAATAATTAAAACCAGTAGTTCGTAACACAAGCAAGATTACACACGTGAGAACCAACAAATTCAAAATCATATATTTTATTCAATTTTAAAACCAGTACTTTTATAGAACAACGTTATTCAAACATTAATTTTGTAGTCTTAATCGAAACATATAAAAAACAACAACACACACTCATTTACATGATTTATTCCTAACGATTGAAAGTCTATACTTTTCGAAAACGTCAGAGAGAGAGAGAGAAAAGAGTTATTTGTGATTCCTTTGCTTTTCATCTTTGATGTTTTCATATTTTTTAGAGCATCTTCATCCAGCATGGATAGTTTCAACCCATCCCTACAGGCGGGGACGCTTGAATGAATGTTACTGCGAGGGTTAACAGTAGAACTGATTTTCATAATGACTTCTTCGTTTCGCCCAAAATTTTTTATCGTTATCTGTTTACTGTGCCACATAATAGAAAAACTTGTTCCAAAATCCTCCCATTAAGGTATGGTTATCTAATATTATCGTTATCTATTTACTGTGCCACACAATAGTAAATTGGTTGCTAAATGCCCCCCCCCACCACACACACACATTAAAGCATAGACTTGGCGTACAGGAAGTATTATTTCTACTAGCAAATTAGAGCGATAAAATATGAGAGGATCACCATGACAACACATCTCCACGTCATAAAAAGAAGAGAAGTATAGAAGTATTTGTAAAGATAAAGAAAAGGTGAATTAAAGACTGATCATTGGATACTGACTGAATTTCAACAAACATTATAGTACTCGCTGAGGATACCTTCTTTTTTAAGAACAGATAATGGAAGTCTTTGACACGAAGAAAAAAGGTGTAGTTCCTCTGTAGGATGCGATATGTCAAAATGACATTTTCAAATGACTTTGGATAAGAAATTAAATATATTTTTTATGTGAAATGCGTTTCTACGGCGTGTAATAACAGTGGACACGAGGAAGAAAATATTCTCATCTATCAAGAAACATCGAGTAGTTGGTCTTTTTTGAATCTTTTTTTTTTTGACGCACGTGTGTCTTCCCACTTTGTATGCCACCTCTTGTGTAACATTAATCGAAGCTTCTTACTTCTATTTCAGCCCTCCACACTTCCCTTGACGATTTCCGCTTTGGTGTTAAATCCTTAAATACAGGAAAAAGGTGACTTAAGAGTCTCTAGGTCACACAGACACACACGCAGTCACTTTCCTGAAGATTAATGGCCGAGGTCTTTTTCACTGAGAAGGCTGAAATACAAAACGAGCGGATTTTGAAAACTCGATTCAGGATATGTTTGGAGAGAATGGGAGTGAGAGTCTGAATGAGTGCGTAAGTGAGTGATATGAGTACAACACAGGAGGAGAAGGGGTGGGATCTGTTTATGTGGGGGGACTTGGGCTGCTTCCCACATTCGGGAATGTATATACATATATATATATGAGTGTGTGTGTATACATACACAGGTGGGGACCGTTTTAACAGTCAAATTGATTATCGTCGAGGTCAAAGGTTAAGTACCCAGGTTGTAGGCTGTCGAGAACACAGTTGAGCATCAACTGGAATGTATAAATCCTTTTTCATAGCACTTTGGGTACTTATAAATGGCAGCATAGCTGCTGACAACAGGGGCTTGTGGAATGGAGAGTATTTCGTTGGTTAGTTAGTGAATCCCGAAGGTCTGATAACCTCAAGAGTCAGGACGTGCGAGAGGTTGTAATCACTGTTAAACACCATAATTTGAAAGACTGATAACCCCACACGTTTCGTCGATATGAAAGGCGTGAGGAATTTAACGCTCCAAACTTATTTGACAACAACGTTTAAGGACAAGCGATCTTTCTTATTGTTCATCCCCATTCTTAAAACGTACAAGCTTTCAAAACGTTTCTACGTTATTTTTATTTTGGACAAGGCAAAAAATTTATAAGCTCATCGATTCACCGGATGTCTTCATTAAACAAAAAGTATAACAGAGTCGTTCGCACGGAATGTATTTATTAATCTTTTTTCGTTCGCAGATTGAAGTTATGTCATACGTTATGTAAAGACTATGAAATAATTTAAATTGATAGATTAACTTAAACTTTTTCTGTCACTGGGGACGGGTACTTTTGCTTGTAGATTGTTTGTTTTATGATCTATATAATGTGTGTAGGAGTATTTTATTGTTCGATATAATACGTTTGGGGGAATATTTAGTTGTTTGTATGTCATTATTGGATATGAAATTTGAGGGAGTATTTAATAGTTTGTATGTCATTATTGGGTATGAAATTAGAGACAGTTTTTAGTAACTGTTTGCATGTCATTATTGCAGCCGAAATATCCCCAAAATAGTTTATCTATACATTTCAATATTGTAGTTTCTCGAACTCTTTGATACAACTGGAAGCTTACCAATGATCTCCAATGAAACTTGATAATCATTACCAAGTTATGAGGCAGAACAGAAGAAAAAGTTAATTGTGTTGCACTCTTGGTTTCACTTAGAACCAAAGCTCTGAGCTACTTATACTGCCCACAGCGAAAAGTAATTGTTGAACATTTCAGTCATGGTAACAGCCGTTCAACAATAACATATGGTAAATCTAAATTTTTATTGTTTAAATTACGTCACATTTTAAAATGTGAACGATAGTGTAATTAATTCCTAACAATTTAGTGTAGAATATTCTGCTTGCGAAATACAATTTGGCATCAACATTATTCATGCCTGTTCTCCCATCATTTCAAAAGTGAATGTTGAGTTTTGCTTGCGTGCTCGGCTTTTCAAACGGGATACAAACGGACGCTCTGACAGACATGACGGTTCGCAATATATATCTATAAGATACATGTAGAGTCGATAAAGTATAACACCTTCTCGTGGTTGTCAGTAACCTAGAAATGTAATCCAACTTATGTGTACCTATTGATTGTTGTGAATTCCGTTGTTTCGTTGATTAACACAAAAACCTCAACAATGATAACAGCGGTTTTTATCTATTGATTTTTGTGAGCTCATCTGTTTTGTTGATTAATACAGATACCTCAGCACCGATAAGCAGCGGTTCTTGTGTATAAATCAACCTAATCATATAATACGTGTTTGCAGAAAATGAATGTCGATAAAAAACCATAAGTGATAGTTTATTCTTCTGCTTTTTTTAGGGGGGAGGCGAAGGGGTGAAATTATTAAAGAAACATTTTCCACGATTTTAGATCTTTCAAGTTGTAGAGGGTTTCCCTTTCCTTTCAACAAATCAATTTAAAAGGTTTCCTTCAGTAGATTTTCTATTTTCTATAGCAGTAGAATAGGTTATTTCTACCTCAAATCACATCCCGAGGCTATTCAGAGATCAAGACCACTGGATATAAAGATTTTAATGATATGTATACCAGTACTCTGGCTTTAGAATGGCCTGGTAGCTAATTGGTTTATCTAAAAAATTGAAAGGCTTTCGAGATCAGTATTTATTAATAAGATAACTAGCCATAAGTAATCGTGAGCATTAATTAAACTGTAAAGATGAGACAGGATCAAACACTTTCACAAAGCGCAAGCATAAAGGTCCTCTGGTGAGAGAGCGATACGTTTACGTACTTACAACGCTGAAATCCTGGGTTCGATTCCTGCGATGGATATAGTCGATAGCCCAATGTGACTTTGCTCTAAAACAAACAAATGGGACATAAAGATATGTGTGCAATAGGAACTACGCAAGTAAATTAATTTCACTGTTACGAATCTAACAACTTGCTCTAGTAAATCGAATGTACGTGAAAATAGTTTTCCTTTTTTTCATCGTTTTAGTAAATATTGCTTTCGCTTCCATGCATGTGGATGTATGTGTTGTGTGTTTACCAATGTGAGTGTGTGGGTGTTGTGTGTTTACCAATGTGGGTGTGTGTGTGTGTTTACCAAACTATTCCTGACTTCACTGGCACGCAGTTATTGATAATATTGACAAGTAGATTCTACCCGAGATAACGATCAAGCTCTAAAGTTTGTTTGTTGGACTATCTGCTGTGTCCACCGCGGGTAATCGAACCCCGGATTTTAGTGTAATAAATCCCGTCAACTTATCGCTGTCCCACCGGGGGACAAGTTCAAATATTAGTAAGTCAAAGTATATAGTATTACATAGGGTCAACAGTGTTCTTCACAACTCCACTTCGAGCCAGGGGTGCTATAGATCAGAAGATCCAAGGTTCAAACAGCGATTTCTCGCCGTTCAGGTAAAAGTAGTCTGTGCTTCTACATAAAGGATGGCTTTGCCTGGACGTTATAGTCTCTGATTTGTGGGTCTTATTTTCTTATGTGTCGCATAATGTGTCATTCAGGTTGAAAATACCAAAATTATAGCATACATACTTTAATCTGACGACAAGCGAGATATGAAACCTTGAACTGTTTACATTGCAAATTAGAACAAAGTGAAAATAAGGAATATCTTGGGCGTGTTTGCTGTAAATTCCTTCATCACCTCAATAATTGTTCATCTTCTTCATTATTTCTGACCTTGTTGGCTATGTTCTTTATAGTTATGTTGTAACTGGTTGAATATATATATATACGGTAATCTAAGTACATGAAATAAGGTACGTTTGTTAGATTTCGCGTAAAGTCACATGAGGGATAATTGTTTGTTTGTTTTGTTTCGAGGGCTATCTGCGCTAGCCGTCCCTAATTTATCAGTGAAAGACTAGAGGGACGGTATCACATACCACCGCCAAGTCTTGAGCTACTCTTTTACCAACAAATAGTGTGATTGATCGTTACATTATAACGCCCCCACGGCTGAAAGGGCGAGCATGTTTAGTGGGATGGGGATTCGAACCCGCAACCCTCAGATTCCGAGTTAAGCGTCCTAACCACCTGGCCATGCCGGGCGAGGCTATTTGCGATAGCCGTCTGTAAATTGTAAAGAGATAGACTTAAGGGACGGCAGCTAGTCATCACCACCCATCTTGGCGCAAACTCTTGTCAGACCAAATAGTGAGATTTGACAGTCACACCTACAATGTATCAACGATTCCAATGTGCGAAACGCGATTTATTCTTTTATTTATTTGCGATAACGGAGCACGAATCACTAAGCCACGCTCGGCCCAGGAGCTCAAGTTGTTTTTGTTTTTTGTTGTTGTTGTTTATTTGGGCTATATGTTATTTGCCCATAGCGGGCATCAGATTTTACTGCTGAGCCACCAGAGGGGCATGAACTAAAGATTGACAGGAACTTGTAACGTTCTAAGTGGCAGCACGTGTACGTAAATATACACTCAGTTTGTATTACACAGCCTCAGTATGGATACAAAGTTCATTTGGCACGATTTTGTTTACTACATAATAAAAAAGTAGTACCCGCGAGTGAAATTAGAATTCAGGAGGACATATTTATATATACTGTATATAATTACATATATATGTATGCGTAGGGATACGGGAGAATTTTTTCAGAGAGGGAGCTGTGCAATTTTTTTTTCCCGGATGAGGTTATGAGTAAAAACTTCTGCGACCAGCTTTTCTCGAATGAAGGTAAAAACTGTCCGAATCCTCATATTTTCTGCTTCTAATTTTGCACGAATGAAAACTGAAAATTTGCCCGAATGACCATATTTATTGCAAGTTGGGGGGAGGGGGGTATTTTATGCCAGTTTACTGGTGTTTCCTTTTGCTACATTCCTTGGTCCAAACCAGATAAAGAACTAAAACACCAAAAAATTGAAACACCTGAAAATCACTATGTCGATAAAAGTAGATTAAAAAACAGACCATCAATATAATTACTAGAAATAGATTAACTAAAAGTTTCAAGTAAAATATAAAAAGTTCATCGTTTTATTTACAGCTTACCTTATTTGTCAGTTTGATAATCTTTTCACACGGCTCTCCTATAGAATGCGACACAGGGTGCAGTAGAAATTCTTCACTCTGCCTCTTTTTCAAGAAGTTGCACACGACGGTTACGCGCTGCACGAGATTACTCAGTACATTACAGCACAAATCATTAAACGATGCCGTGCATGTATGAATGCACAAGATTACCAGCACCGGAAATGACGATCTATATGCGCATGCTTTGTAACCATACAGAAGCACAGACAAATTGCGGGAACAACCGGCTAAGTGACCTGCTCTTTCACATTTTAAATTGCTCAGTGGATCATAATCTTGATGAAATTTTTGCCACCAGGTAGATAGACAGAGAATGTAAACATGACACAATTGTATGCGAAGAAATATTTTATTTCCTGCTTGTTTAATCTCATCTCCAACAATCCAATCAAGTGACGCTACAATAAAACTGTTTAGCTCTTACTTTATCCTTGACCTTTGACCTCGAATAACTTTATTACTCAACTGTTCGCTAACTGCCTTGTTCATAGGGTCTCTCGCGGGAAGGCACATTTGCCCCCTACATTTCACAAAAAAAAAGTACACGTATTATGATGTAAACTTAACATCGTAGTTAAACTAATAAAGTTTTAGCAATTTTTGTTAAAACTATAAATTATCGTTTGCGTTTAAGCACACATATATATATTATTTCAACACTATTGACTTGCACTGTAAAAGCTTATCCTTACATACATCTTTTGCGCCCACCCCCGAAAATATTTCTGTAAGCGCCCGGAAATGTATAAGAGTTGTTATTAATTATGAATAGCTTGTTAAGACTGAAAGTCAGAGTCTCTTAAGAAACAGACACCTACAAGCCCTGTAATATTACATATAGTTTTTATACTCTTAACTGAAATTTCACTGAGCAAAATGGTTCCCTGCTGTATTTCGCGGAAAACTAGCCGTCCCTAATTTTGAAGTGAGAAACTAGAAGGAAGGTAGTTTGTCAATGCCACACACCGCCAACTCGTGGGCTATTCTAATCGCATAGTGGGATTTGATCGGTACCCACGGCCCCAAAGTGTGGAGCGTGATTTTTTGTTTCGGAGATAACGGGATGCGAACCACAGAACTTCGGATCCACAGACTGGCACGTTAACTAATTGACCGAGTTCGGTACCTGAGTAAAGTTAGAGATTCGTCCGTTTTAACAGATCAGTTTATAAAAAACGTCAACAAAGTCTAATTGGTCTTCAGTTCAAACATGTAAATAAAAATACAGTTGAATTCTTATTATAAATAAAGCGTCCCCTGGCGGGACATCGGTAATTTACTTACAACGCTAAAATCCTGAATTCGATTCCGCACGGTGGACACACCAAATAGCCCAATATAGCTTTGCTCTAAAACAAACAAACAAATTCAACAAAAGCCCCACCCCCAGTGGCTCAGCGCTAAGTCTAAAGGCTTATAGCTCTAGAAATCGGGTTTAGATACCCGTGGTAGCCTTAGTACAAATAGCTTACTCATCCATATAATTTCAAAGGACCATAAAGTCTCTCTTGCTTGTTCTGTTTCAAGTCTGTCAAACGCCTTATAGCGCTAAAATCTGTGGTGGGCACTGCCAATATAGCCCATTGTGTAACTTTGTGTTTAATAACAAACAAAGAAACTAAACACAAGGAAAGGAAGAATATTTATAAAATGAGAGAGGTGGATCTCTTACGCTATGGAATTAAGATATTTCTCACGAAGTTAAAGTTTCATCTATGCATCATTTATCGCATTTATTTTTTAATGTCTAATTCAAAATTATGTAAAACAACAACAACAAATATATATATTTGTTCGGGATAAACCCAAAACAAACAAACATACCGCTGAGCCACTGGGGAAGAGTATGTTTTGAGGCATTATTCCGACATAAAAAGGGTTTGGCATGGCCTGGTGGTTATGGCGCTCGACTCGCAATCTATGGGTTGCGGGTTCGAATCCTCGTTACATCGAACATCGTTTGTTTTTGAATTTCGCGCAAAGCTACACGAGGGCTATCTGCGCTAGCTGTCCCTAATTTAGCAGTGAAATACTAGAGGGAAGGCAGCTAGTCATCACCACCAACCGCCAACTCATGGGCTACTCTTTTACCAACATTTAGCGGGATTGACTGTCATATTATACCGCCCCCACGACTGAAAGGGCGAGCATGTTTGGTGGGACAGGGATTCGAACCCGCGACCCTCAGATTGCGAGTTAAGCGACCTAACCACCTGGCCATGCCGGACCCACACCGAACATGCTCGCCCTTTCAGCCGTGGGGGCGTTATAACGTGACGGTCAATCCCGCTATTCGTTGGTAAAAGAGTAGCTCGAGAGTTGGCGGTAGGTGATGTTGACTAGCTGCTTTCCCTCTAGTCTATCACTGCTAAATTAGGGATGACTGGCTATGCAGATAATCCTCGTATAGCTTTGCGCGAAATCCAAAACAAACCGAAAGAGAGTTGGTTAATTTTACTTTTTAAAGTTAAAAGTTGCATCTGGTTGTTATTATAGAAATTAAGTGAAAAGGGTAAGCTGTAATGAATTTAAATCCAAATTTACGACCTAGCAAATCCTTTTTTTTTTCACCATTCTACCAGTAAAATGGTATCGTGGTTTAGTGGAATTCAACTTTG
>NW_013666462.1:55446-66411 GCF_000517525.1 Limulus polyphemus
CTTTGCCTGCGTGCGCAGCTTTCCAAACGGGAGACAGACGAACGCTTGGACAGCCACCACGGTTCGCAATATATAAAAGATATAATACTCTCTCACACACTTTATTATAAACAATCATGTATTATTAATCTTTACCCTAAAAAGTTGATTTGTAATTGACTTAAATAAAACTGATAATAATCACAATTCACTTGATTAATCTGGTTCACAACATAACAGTTGTTGTTCTTGAAACTAATCTGGTTCACAACATAACAGCTGTTGTTCTTGAAAACTAATCTGGTTCACAACATAACAATTGTTGTTCTTGAAAACTAATCTGGTTCACAACATAACAGTTGCTGTTCTTGAAAACTAATCTGGTTCACAACATAACAGCTGTTGTTCTTAAAACTAATCTGGTTCACAACATAACAGCTGTTGTTCTTAAAAACTAATCTGGTTCACAACATAACAGTTGCTGTTCTTGAAACTAATCTGGTTCACAACATAACAGTTGTTGTTCTTAAAACTAATCTGGTTCACAACATAACAGTTGTTGTTCTTGAATATAAATAGCGTCTAGGTCACTACTATATCTGGTGTGTCTTAGCCGATCTGAATTAGTTCTGGTATTGAGCGGCAGGCTTCGTCGGCATTGGATATGACAGATGTAGTGTGGTTTACCTAAGTTCTTAGAATGACATATCATCACAAATATATGTACAATATTACATATCTTCCCATTCTATAGGAAAACATGAAGAGCTACTTAAGTTTGTTATAAATTGAATAAAACAAGTAAATAACCTATATCAAGTCTAGAGATAGCAGGACCAAACTTGGCTGGCGGACTCGTGGTGGTCCAGGGATGTCCTTATTCATATGTCATAGTCTGTCAAGGGGTGGCTAAAACGCTTCCAGGCATGTTGGGGGTCTAAGAATATGTTTACAGGGTTGCTGAACCCGAATATGACATCGGAATTTGTATTCCTGGCCCATCTCTGTGGCGCCATGTTTGAAATTGCCTTCATGCCCCCTAGCCCCACTCACAGGCTAATGAAACTAAATGTGGCACACGTACTCAAATACAACAGGTAGGTGTCCTTGGGGTAGCTATAAAAGCAATTGGGGTTAATGAAGGAGCTTGATCAGTACATTGAGGCCTCTGTGAATTGTAAGGAGATCTTTAACCTCTGCAGCAGGTATTTCATGCTAGCACCATCATAAGCTTAGCCCAAAAGAGTAAAAAATATCAAATCATTCTTCATTTTTCCAGGTGCTATATACTGTATTCTTCATAAAATGGACAGGAGTAAGTTTATGGACTTACAACGCTAAAATCCGGGGTTCGATTTCCCTGGTAGACACAGCGCATAATCTAATGTGGCTTCCCTTAAAAAAGAACAAAAAACAATCTTCATAAAATAACAAAAATAAAGTAAAAAATAAGACATACTTTAATCATTACGCCTAAGTCTCTTTTGTGGGAAGTACTAGAATAAAAAAATAAAAAATAATAATTTTCAAAAGTGTACATCCAGAAAAATATGACCTTTCACCCGAATGTTTAAATCAAACATATTGCCATCCCTTCCATCAGAGTATCGGAATCAAAGATCCTATTACCCTTTTCATGAGAATATTAGAACAAAATGCCATCATCCCATTTCCTTCATCAAAGTATTTTGAGCCAAAATTCCATTATTCATCTCCTCCAAGTATTCCTCATTTAATCTAACTCCTTCATTTGAGTAGTGTGAACAAAGATAAAGATTCCATTGCGTCTTTATCAGTGAGTCCAGAAGAAATATGCCCTTTTCTTCTTGTTAGAGTGTCAATAACAAATATGTATTTTTTCCACCCGAGAAGATCAACGAAAGGTACCACTATTTCTTCCATAAGAGAATCAAGAACAAAGATTATTTGTTCTGTATATTTTGAAGAAGGAGATGCCAGAATTTTTGTTCTGTGTATTTTGAAGGAGAAGATGCCAGAATTTTTGTTCTGTGTATTTTGAAGGAGAAGATGCCAGAATATTTGTTCTGTGTATTTTGAAGGAGAAGATGCCAGAATATTTGTTCTGTGTATTTTGAAGGAGAAGATGCCAGAATATTTGTTCTGTGTATTTTGAAGGAGAAGATGCCAGAATCTTTGTTCTGTGTATTTTGAAGGAGAAGATGCCGGATTCTGGAATATACTTCTTCAAAATATACAGAACAAAGATTCCGGAATATACTTCTTCAAAATATACAGAACAAAGATTCTGACGTCACCTTCTTCAAAATATACATTATATAATATATATTATATTCTTTATCAAAGTATGTTATCATAATTTTCATTGAAATATTCAGAAGAAACATGCTGTTATTTTTACAAATAGTAGTCGGGCGTGGCCTAGTTGTTAGGATGTCAGGATACAGATCGAATAGTCCAGGGTTCGAAACGAGATGCTGCAACACTCTTCGCACTTTTAGCTATTGGTGCGTTATAAACTTGTCAGTCAACCCGATCATTCTGTCCAAAGAGCCAGACAAATTCCTTGTGGTGGCGGGTATTGCCGGTTTTTCTGCCTTACGTTTGGTCAGTAGTTCAAAATAAGACCATGTGTCGCATGAGGTACCGTTACGGTTGAAAACACGAAAACAAATGGTTTAGAAACTTAGATCTTGTACAAATAACGCTTTATACAAGTGGCTATATTAGCGACTACGTTTAACACCATATGAATAACTGAGTAGAAATTGACGGTCTTACAAAAGCCCTGTGTTCTCACTGGTCGAATTTATTTGTGACTGCTGTAAGTTTTTCCGGCTGACCACGTAACTTCACCTTTATTGCTTAAAAGCCTTAACGTCTTTACTCTTCGTAAACTTAACGTTCTAAAATGCAAGCTACCAAACTACCGAAACCATCACCTAGTTATAGGAATGTGCAGTTTAGGTTTCCTTTCTCTTCCCTAAACACTTATATTTCATGCCCGTTTCTTTACCTTATGTAAACCCACACATTTACGACCTTCGTCGTTCTTAAATGGGCCGAGTGAGGGCGTTTAAGAGAATTTATTGATGCAGCAAGAAATTCTTTTATTTTTACTGTTAGCAATGTGAAAAGTCACAGTTATGTATTTATGGAAAGACTTGACTTTAGGTCTGTATTGGCTTAAGTTAAGTACAGATAATTGTCTATTCCATCCCATTCCTTGGTTCCTGATGGTTTGAGTTCTCACGGTCTTTTAGGCTTTCCTAGGTCCCACCCCTGGGAGCTTGCCACACGTGGGTTTGTGCAGGTGCGACCAACACCCTCCCTCTTTCGTATAAAGTTACGTGCTAATAGTTGACATTGGGCTAAGATGACACAGACAAGGTGCTCGTTTGTCTTCGTCACGGACAGTTGCACGAGACAGACGACACGAAATGTATCACGTGCTTGTTGGCGAATGGAACTGATGACGAACGAAGTACTTGTAATTGGTTTGGTTGGTACTAAAATTAGGAAGTCAGAAAATCGAAAAAGGTTTGAGATTGAAGAAGTAGCGACAAACGAAGAAAGAATATTTCCGAGAATAAACTTTTCTACAAGATCATTCGGAAACAGTAAATAAATTCACGTTACATACAAAAACTATCCATGTTCAACTTGAGCCACATTGGTAGAAGACGCCTCTTGGCTAGTTTGTACGAAATAACTTCCAATCAGCATTCATCAATCACGAATGTTCGAAGGATATAATAATAATAATAAATAAAAAAAACACATCAAACATTGGGCATTCTTCATCCTTGACTAAAATCTATTAACAAACACAATTTAGGCTGCTTTTGATCGAGTTTCTATATTTCCAGAAAAAAAAATTCATGAATCTACTGATACGAAAATTACAGTTTAAACAAATGAAAACATAACATTTCGCTATCCTTAATCCCCTGAAATATACCACTCATTGATTTTTATAACTAAATTGGTCCAGCTTACAACGCTAAAAACTGGGTTTCGATACCCTCAGTGGACAGAGCACAGATAACTTATTTTGTAATTTTGTGTTTAACAACAACAACAAAAAAAAAACACTTATTAATGTTTTTTTTATTTTTCTTTATTATTATAACATAAACTTATTAGAATTGGTTTGTTTGAAGTTAAGCATAAGATATACAGCTGTGCCACTAAAGGGCTTTATTAGAAATGAAGGTTATATTGTGAGTGGCAGTGATCCTTTTTGTAAAAACTTTTAAGATAAATTGTTGAGTGTTATATCATTTAAAAAACTTATATGAAACTATAAGCTTGAAACCACCATTAAAAAAGAAAAGAAAACCTATTTACTTTTCTATGACAATTACTAAAATCTTGAGTTCACCTTTTTTCCTTCTCGTGAATCTGTAGTGTGTGTTATATCTTACCAGAAATCTATTCGAATATGATAAACTAATATCTATGCTGTAATACTTCTTAACTTAGAGGATTATGTCAAAATCACCCTGATTGTATGTATTATCATACTGAGAAAAGTTCCTAATATTCCATTGCATGTATTATCATACTGAGAATAGTTCAAAATATTCTATTGGGTGTATTATCATACTGAAAATAATTCTTAATATTCCTTTGTGTGTATTATCATACTGAGAATAGTTCATAATATTTCATTGAGTGAATTATCATACTAAGAATAGTTCCTAAAATTCCATTGAGTGTATTAACATACTGAGAATAGTTCCTAATATTCCAATGCGTGTATTATCACACTGAGATGGCACCTAATAAGGCTTTTTGGAATAACAGCTTACAGTTACACGAATATAAAACGTTACAAATATCGCTCTTTTGCACGTGAAATTTTGATTGTGCTTCTCGGTAGTCACCCCACAGGATTCGAGTTTCTGTCGTGCTGCAAAATTTCATGTTTGTACTTGTGTTTGAATAATAACAATATTCGGTGTACTTCTGTTTGAATAAGAACAAAATTGCTGTACTTCTGTTTGAATAAGAACAATATTGGGTGTATCTCTGTTTGAATAACAACAATATTAGGTGTAATTCTGTTTAAATAACAACAATATTAGGTGTACTTCTGTTTGAATAACAACAATATTAGGTGTACTTCTGTTTGAATAAGAACAGTATTGGGTGTACTTCTGTTTGAATAATAACAATATTAGGTGTACCTCTGTTTGAATAACAACAATATTAGGTGTACTTCTGTTTGAATAAGAACAATATTGGGTGTACCTCTGTTTGAATAAGAACAATATTGGGTGTACCTCTGTTTGAATAACAACAATATTGGGTGTACTTCTGTTTGAATAATAACAATATTAGGTGTACCTCTGTTTGAATAACAACAATATTAGGTGTACTTCTGTTTGAATAAGAACAATATTGGGTGTACCTCTGTTTGAATAACAACAATATTGGGTGTACCTCTGTTTGAATAACAACAATATTAGGTGTAATTCTGTTTAAATAACAACAATATTAGGTGTACTTCTGTTTGAATAATAACAATATTAGGTGTACCTCTGTTTGAATAACAACAATATTAGGTGTACTTCTGTTTGAATAACAACAATATTGGGTGTACCTCTGTTTGAATAACAACAGTATTGGGTGTAATTCTGTTTGAATAACAACAGTATTGGGTGCACTTCTGTTTGAATATTAACAACATTGGGTGTACTTCTGTTTGAATAAGAACAATATTGGGTGTACTTCTGTTTGAATAAGAACAATATTGGGTGTACTTCTGTTTCAATATTAACAATATTGGGTGTACTTCTGTTTGAATAAGAACAATATTGGGTGTACTTCTGTTTGAATAACAACAATATTAGGTATACTTCTGTTTGAATTCAAACAGCAATATATTGTTTTTATTTTTAAAGATGACATGAACAATAACAGCAAAGTAGTATTTATAAGCTAATAATATCCGATGTTATACTTGCAAACCATTAATATCAGTTGAAGTACTTGTAAACCAATAATATCCGGTGTGTTACTTGTAAGCCAATAATATCTGGTGTATTACTTGTAAGTCAATAATATCTGGTGTATTACTTTCATGGTGTTAGGAAAACACGTAGGTTCAAGAAGTCTTGACAGAAATGAATAAAAACCCTATAACCCGAGCGCTTTCGAAAAGTGGACCTTTCTTCTTCAGGGGCAAACTGGGAATGGATTTACTTGTAAGCCAATAATATCCGGTGTATTACTTGTAAGCAATGATATTCGGGGTAGTATTTATAAGCCAATAATATCCGGTTCTTTATGTGAGTATATTTCACTAAAATATGATGGTTAGTATATAAAATTTCAGTTTCTCGGTAAAAACATAGAGTAATTAAGCAGGCCTATATGTAAAATTAATAAATAAAATATATTAGTGCGCAGGTATATTTTATATATAAAATAAAAAATGAGTAATTAGGAAACAAAACATTTTAAAGACAACAAAAAATCATCATATTTTATCGATTTCACATATGAAGTCAAACTTCACAAAACACTCGGAAAGTTAAACTTTAAGACATACCTTTGCAAGGCAGTAGATTTTAATATTATCTGCGTGCTGGTATGAACTTAGCCTAATCATTAATGAACGTGAAAGATACAAAATTATATACAACAAAATAAATTTAATTCCGACACCTACGACTCGTAACCAAGAGCCAATGGAATATTAGACTATACGGAACACCGGTTCCCCCTCGTAGGACGTAATGAAACATTTGTATCATAGCATGACGTCACTACATGTAATAAGGACTATTTGAAATGTGAGTCGTATTCATCACGTGTTTTATATCTTCCTGTCACAGGTCAGGGTCTCAGCTCTACTGCGTGAAACTGAAGGTTGACTTCTCGAAAATCATGTTAAATGATTCAGTAATTTCATTACGTCTGTTCAACTTTTAGTAAGAGAGAGAAAGAAATACACGAGTTTTAAAAAGATTTAATCTAATATGATCATTAAAAATAAGTAGTTTTAATGACTTTCTGGTGTGTGTATTAAAAGCTATGACTTGCGCCTCTGTATTTGGAATGATATGGAATCTGTATTAGTCTTTGTTAGGTGCTTCGTTAAGATACGAAGGCAATCTGAAATCTAGTGTTATACATTAAATAATGTGCTTCACGAAAGTCTATATCCTCCCAGTGGAGCAGCGGTAAGTCTGAGGGCTTATAATCTTAACAACCGGTGTTCGATACCCGTGGTGGGAACTGCACAGATATTCCGTTGTGCTTAACAACAAAGTCTACAAATAAACTCTATTAAAGGAATTCTCCTTATTTGGTTATCTTAGTTAAATCTTAGCTGTAGATACTGCTTTAACAGCTGTTAACAACTTCCAAACAAAGGGGTCGGTTTCATTTCGTCTATTTGTTACAGGAATCTCTTAGACACTTTCTTGACGTTTCCTCTTCATCAAACAGCGTTGGTATTCTGTACTTTTCACCATAAACCTAATGGGGTACTTACATTAGTAACTAATCGACCAGCCCCAGCTAGGTGCGGGCGGAAATTCCTCCTTTGGGGACGGAATGCAAACGTCCAGATGCCACGGTTACAGACAGACCATATGCAGTGCTGTGCCAAGATGTGTCCGCTGAGAAAGCGTTATGTAAGATATACATTAAATATACTACGAAACAATACGTGCAAGATGGTCAGTAATAATTCACGACTAATTTTAATCTTGTAACCCTTTTGTTCGATACCCGTGGAATAAAGACAAGCCTTGCATTTTCTCTCTTGTTCCGTTTGAAAGATATTTTAACAAACTATGTTAGTTTTTAAACTTGAGCCAAGTACTTGATAACGACATACTTTTCATCGGAGTTTCGTAAAAAAGTTGTTCGAAAAACGTGAGGGAAAGCAAAAAAGAATGTGTTATAATACGTCAACCACACTACACCTGCCATATTCAGGAGCCATGACGATTTTTCGCCCTGTATCAGGTTGGCTGCGATACGACAAGCCTAATAGTGGCCTAGATGCTATTTATGTTTTTCTTATAACAAGGCCACATCGAGCTATCTGCTGTGTCCATTGAGGGGAATCGAACCTCTGATTTTAGCGTTGTAAATCAGTAGATATACAGCTGTCCCAGCGGGGGACTTGCAATTAGAACGAAATGAAATTAGGAAGCTACGAATGGTTGACAGTTGTCATGGAAGAAGCTTCTTAATTTGCCAATCCTTGTAAATGATAGTAAATTTAATTATACATAAAATACCACTACTAATAATAAAATAAAATTTAAATAAATAATTGGTGTTGAAATTATTAAACTTAAATAAATAATGTTGTGTTATGTGGTATAAATTCTTATCTTAAAAATATGATTTGTAAATGGTTTAAATAAATTTCATAATACCCTAACAGTCGCTGCTCATGCAGTTTGTGATACACACACACATTCTAACTACAGTGTAAACTTTGGCTGTGCATGGATGCTTAGAAATCTCGAGAATCTCATTGCTTTTGTTTATATCAGCTCGTTGTAATAAAATTCTGCAAAACCGATGTGCTTTTATATTGAAAAAAAACGTGCACAGAAAGAAGAGTTCACAATCAAGCAGTAATTTGGCCTTTTCTGACATATCGATATTAGTTAAAAGTGATATCGAACCTAATTTTTTATACACATTTCCTGACGCAGAGAAACACAAGAGTTAAACAAGAGACTTACCCTGTTTCCCATTGGAGCTATCTAAAGTAACGGCGATAAGATAACTTTCAAAAATTCAGGATTTTTAAGACGGGTTTTGTATGTGCTTGTTTGTCGTTAAGCACAAAGTTACATAACAGGCTATCTGTGTTATACCACCAAAGGTATCGAAACACGATTTTTAGCGTCATAAGCTCTCAGACTTACAATTGAGCCACTGGGAGGGGGAGGGTTAAATTATTTGTTGTTAAGCACAAAGGTGCAGAATGGTCTGTCTGTGCTGTGACCACCACGTGTATCGAAACCCGATTTTTAACATCATAAGCATTTAGACTTACTGCAGCGCCACCGGTAGGTTAAAGAAAAGTGGGTGGAGTACGTTAAATAATTGTATAGACCTAACAAGTCAGGGAAGAGGAACCAGTCCTAGAACCAATAGCACCAATTAATAATGATCCGGCAATTATGGAAAGTAATGTACAGGTAGCCAATATAAATTTAAATGATTTTGATACATCGACGAAATTCCGGCAGAGGGACAATCGCAACAGATTTTAAAAGGATCGTTTTTGTGGCAATCTCCTAGACACTTAAGGCTACGGAGTGCGGCCAATACAGAACTTTTAGTTTAATCAGACACACCTCATAAGAAATGCTAAAATACCCAATAGAATTAAACATATGGTTGAGGATGATTCGCAGGAAAAGAATATCAGCTTCAGCATGTTAGGTGAAAGGGATAAAAGAGTGCCAAGGAATCTTTATGTATGTTTCATAGACAGAGTTAACTAAAATAAGTTGATGGATATCCTGCAGGAGACTATAGTAGATCAAAATCCCGAAGAACTGATACCGGAATCAGGAATTAGCAGTTCATACAAAGAGAGAACTAAGCAGTTGATTTATGGTTAAGAGAGGGGTTCTACAAGGATGTGTGCTGCGGGTACGACAGGATGGATGCTGCAGGTACGACAAGAATGTGTGCAGTCACTAACACTATATGATTTATATGCAAGTTGGCTAATAAAAGATGTACGTATTTATCCTGATAGGATCTAGGTTAACGAAAAATTTATCTGTAATAATAGGTATGCTGGTGAAGTAAACCTAATGGGTGAATCTTAGAAACAGATACAGCGGTTACTTCACAGGCTTGTTGATAAAGGGAAAGACAATGGACTCAGAATAAATGTCAACACACCTATGATAATGGTAATTTCACGATCTGAGAAATATCCCATAAAGCGCATCAAATTAGAAGGTAAACAGCTGGAAGAAGAAGAGTATCGGACTTAACTGAGGATGGATATCAGCGATAATGGAGAGTGTGGAAAAGAGATAAAGCGAAGGATAGAAATGGATAAAAAACAACAATAGTATTCTTCATTTTAAAATAACTTCTCAGAATAGACGTCAAACTAGAACTGAAGAAGAGACTGCTCAAGTGTTACGTATGGTCAGCCCTACTCTAGGGGATAGAAACATAGACCCTCTCTGCTGAAACAAATGATAGTTGGAGCATTTGAAATATGGCGTTTTAGACAAATGATGATGATTAGCTATACATAAAGGCAAACTAATGAGCAAAGACAAAAAGACAAATGCTGGACATATGTAGGAAACGGAAGTTGCGCTGCTTGGGAAGTATAGTTAGATCTGAGGGAAGGTTGGCAGAGATCATGATGGGTAGAAACGAAGGAAGAAAAGCGAGAAGCAGGCAGACACTCGATAACCACAGAAAATGGATTGAAAATGTGAATCTTGAATTAGTGAAGTTGGTGCAGGCAGTATTTGTGTGTTTTCTTATAGCAAAGCCACATCGGCTTATCTGCTGTGTCCACCGAGGAGAATCGAACCCCTCATTTTAGCATTATAAATCGAAGATTTACTGCTGGTGCAGTAAATAATAAAGAACTTTACTCGTAGAATTGATCACCTACACGTTCGCCTAATTAAAATAAAATCACTGGATTTTTCTCAGACATCACAGTTTTAAGGTAATTTTGTAACTCAAGTGCTTTTCAGCAGATCTTAATAAAAGAGCTGGTAATGGTATTTTCATTGTTTCTTAAAATCACGCTAAACTTATGCTTTAAAAACTAGCAATTTTTAATAGTTGAACCAACGTGTCATTATGAATAGTGTATTGGACTGGAGATACAAGGCTATCGGGTTCGAGACGTGGTGCTATCAAATAACACTTTCTACTATACACAGCGTGGTCACAAGTAAATAGATACCACCTTTTCAGAAAAAAAATGAGCTTTTTCAGTCATATTCATATGAATTGATATATTTATAATTTAAT
>NW_013666462.1:67311-68926 GCF_000517525.1 Limulus polyphemus
AGAAAACTGGCAAGCGGTTGCTGTCTTTGATCCTTGGTAATGAAGATTTTTTTCACATTCGAATGACTTTTGACTATCTCTCCAGAGGAGCAAGAATGTAGAGAATTTTTCCACGACCGTTGTAGCAGTCTTTCATACACCATCTGATCAGACCGGCCACTTGTCAACGCCGTCCTTGTTTGAATAAAATTACCAACACATTCCGCATCTACTCTGGTCCAGCCTCGCTTGTGACACGGAGGAGAGCTAACAAAAGCGCTGCTTGGGACTGATAAGAACCCAGGTGTGACGACGATCCGGGCGGCATTAGAAGGTGCCTGGTTAATGAGAAAGCCGAGAAGTAGGCGAGCTCCGTCCGCGGCTAGAAGGCCGCAACAAAGCCGATAGTGTTTCGGAGTGGAGGCTCGGTTTGATCTTATCACAGGTCGTGGTTACTTCCACCGATAAGACAGCTTACACGGGCTATGGATATCCGCATTTGAAGCTTGTTCGCTGGGCTTTCATGGCCCATTACCTTGGCAGTGCTATGCAAGATCGACTTTCTCTTCTGCCACGTCATCCAGAAACCTTTCGCATGACTTTATACGAGCGCTACACACTTTTATTATCAGTCGCCTACACTCTCCCACTGATATTTCCAATAATAATTGTCTCGACCATTTGTATAAAAGCAATATTAAAAGCGCCTTTCTTAAAAAGACAGCATAGAAGTTATTGATGGAAGAGCATATCTTCGCCAGTTCTGAGTTTAATATTTATTAACTTACATTATGGGCCTTAAACAGCACATCAACAGTAGTAATTTAAGTTATCCACCTTAAACAGCATATAGTAATTTACGTTATCAACCTTAAACAATGTCAGCAGCAGTAATTTACGTTATCAACCTTAAACAATGTCAGCAGTAGTCACCTACGTTATCAACCTTCAACAATGTCATTAATAGTAACTTACGTTATCAACCTTAAACAATGTCAGCAGTAGTAACCTACGTTATCAACCTTAAACAATGTCAGTAGCTGTAACCTACGTTATCAACCTTAAACAATGTCAGTAGTAACCTACGTTATGAACCCTAAACAATGTCAGTAGTAGTAACCTACGTTATGAACCTTAAACAATGTCAGTAGTTGTAACTTACGTTATCAACCTTAAACAATATCAGCAGTACTAACCAACGTTATCAATTTTAAACGTCAGCAGTAGTAACCTATGTTATCAACGTTAAACAGTGTCAGTAGTAGTAACCTACGTTATGAACCTTAAACAATGTCAGTAGTAACCTACGTTATGAACCTTAAACAATGTCAGTACTAGTAACCTACGTTATGAACCTTAAACAATGTCAGTAGTAGTAACCTACTTTATGAACCTTAAACAATGTCAGAAGTAGTAACCTACGTTATCAACCTTAAACAATGTCAGCAGTAGTAACTTATGTTATAAACCTTAAACAGTGTCAGCAGTAGTAACCTACGTTATGAACCTTAAACAGTGTCAGCAGTAGTAACCTACGTTGTGAGCCTTAACCAATGTTAGTGGTAGTAACCTACGTTATGAACCTTAAACAATGTCAGCAGTAGTAACCTACGTTATGAACCTTAAACAGTGTCAG
>NW_013666462.1:68947-69789 GCF_000517525.1 Limulus polyphemus
ACGACGAAAAATTAGGTGTCTATTTACTTGTGACCACTCAGTGTAGGTGTGTTATAAGAGTGACAATGAAACCCGCCATTCGGTTAAGAGAAGCTGCTTCGGCCAGAGGGTGTTACCGGCTGGTTTCCTTCTCTCTCTGACCCATAGATCAGAATTATAAAGGATATGTCTAGATCATAGGGGGTCTTTGAAATGTCTATGTGCATACGGTGACATTCAAATGAGTAAATAAATGCCTAACAGACAAAAAAAAAAAAGTTAAACGGATTATTTCGTCTACATGACTGAGCTTAAAGCAAAATTTGCCTATTTCAATAAATAAGTTTGTTTTGATATTATATAGCTTTTTCTTCTATCTTAAAAATCACTTACGGGATCAGCAGTAAGTTTTAGTACTTAAAAGCTAAAATACGGGGTTCGATTCTCCGCTGTAGACAGAGCGCAGTTAGCCCATTTTGTAGCTTCGCGCTAGAAAAAAAAAAAACACCCAGCAACTTTCTTAAAATTTGACTTTATGAAAAATGTTAAATTTCCTTCTGTAAAATAGTACAATATATAATTAGCGAAGTTCGAGTTTTATTGCAGGCTCTTTTATTCGTATGGCAAAACATTAGTTACTGAGGATAAATTATTTACTTGTTTTCAAGTATAACTCGTGTCTGAGTTGCAATATGACTTCCTTGCTTGCAGAAACGAAAATGAAACCTTTGCCTTTGTAACGTACAATTCTTTAAAAAAAATAAGAGAAATTTGTGTACGATGACATTCAGAAAACTGGCAAGCGGTTGCTGTCTTTGATCCTTGGTAATGAAGATTTTTTTCACATTCGAATGACTTTTGAC
>NW_013666462.1:70747-78070 GCF_000517525.1 Limulus polyphemus
CAGTGTCAGCAGTAGTAACCTACGTTATGAACCTTAAACAGTGTCAGCAGTAGTAACCTACGTTATGAACCTTAAACAATATCAGTAGTAGTAACCTACGTTATGAACCTTAAACAATGTCAGTAATAGTAACTTACGTTATCAACCTTAAACAGTGTCAGTAGTAGTAACTTACGTTACGAGCCTTTAACAACATATCAGCAGGAAAGTCTCTTTAGACGGGTAACTCAAATACTCGTTTGCTCGGAAAAGTAGACAATGAACGTCTAGAAATATTTAATGAAGAGAAAAACAGACACTAACACGCAAATTCAAGCTGATAAACTTACTGGTGGAGGAGGCTGCTGTAACCAACCAATGTCTAGAATCAAACAAATAATTTCGCAGGTAGCAATTTCAAGCTGCTAAACTTACTGGTGGAGCGAGCTGCTCCAACCAACCAAAATCTGGAATCCAACAAATTTTAGGCTTGATTTCATTAGTTGTGACACAGCAGGATCTCTAAGCTACCTCCCTCAATGGACTGAGGAATTGAATGATTAACTGACATAGCCAATCCTAAATATGAAGAGAAGTAGATCCTAACGGAATTCAAGTCCACGAACTTCGGTGATTAGAGAATTTACAGTAATTACAAGGTGCCATTCTTAATCTTCTTGATTTAACAAGTCTATAATTCGGCTCGAAAGAGATTAAACTTAGCCCGTTGTGAAGGTATATAAACTAAAACTTACGAATGTGTTCTTTTCATGATATAGTTCTACATGAGTATGAATTCGAATCACGAGAAGGTAGACTATCAGTAGACCGATAAGGCTAACATTTTCAGTTTGATATTCTATTTTTAATCCCATTTCTTGGTTAAACAACACTCCAAGAAGTTTGCCTTATCCTCAGTTGAGTTTCGTCCGTCTTTCGGTTAGATAAGAACACTAGAACGCTTTACCTTTAATTATTTGATTTTGACCAATTTCAAGGTTAAACAAGACTCCAAGAGTCTCGCTTTATTATTAGTTGAAGTGAATTGTTTGTTGTTGTTGTTTTGTTTCTTGGAGTAGATACAAATCTCATTTATAATGATTCTATGGAATAAGAAAGATTATTTTGGAATAAGCTATGGCTTTGTAAATACGTTCTTATGATAGCCTTCCTTGTCACCACCTTACACATCAGACGATTCAATAAGCTATATTAAAATTGAAATCAACGCATATACATAGTTTTTTATATATACATTATCGAAGGCACAGATAAGGGGAAAATGGAATGGAAGATTAGATGTATTTCGATTTCTGTCTCGTCGTATAGATTTTCTATAACAGTCGGTCTAGGTGTAAATATGAGCATCATTTTTTCAACACATCAAAGTCTAAGGCGTTAATTTTTCGTCGGTCTAAATATACATATAAATGAAGCCAACACTTTCTATGACATTAGAATGAGTTAGAGTAAAACAGATGTTTTGCATGTAATCTCAATCGTAAAGAACGTGCCAGTAGTTGTTAAATAAAATCAATTAGAACAAACTTAAAACTTCATAAAGATCACACGAAACTTTTGTTATTCGGAAGACACGTTGTTGCAGAATTCTCGCGTGATAATATATTTATTGTATTTTAGTTACGTCAGGCCAAGTGGACAATAAAACTTTAAATATCATCAGTAAACTATCCTCTTTACTCTCGAAGACTTTTCAACGAAGTTTAACGTAAGTTATCTTTCATCTATCTTAGGATGAGTGTACTTCAACAGATACGAGTGGGGTTTATTTCTAGCTTACCTAGTCGATGCTTCATGATGCACCAACAACGACAGGGTACGTTAGACTTTAACACACTCACATCTTTTATCATTGGTAAATATTAAACTACTTAACGTTGCACTAACACATAAGTAAATATTAAAAATAAAACATGTGAGTGTGTTTAAGTCTAACGTACCCTATCGCTGTTGATGCAACGTGGAGCATTTTAATATTTACTTATGATAAAAGATGTGAGTGTCGTTTATGCATAATTTGTCGATGTAGTACTCTGAAATTTACGTATGGTAAAAGATGTGAATTTTGGGTTTAGCGTAAACTCAACTTGTTAATATTAACGACTTCCAACTACACAAAGTTATAGATTCTTAGGGATGGAGAAACGGATCATTTACTTGCTGGTATCAGTTGCATTTTTAAAGCGCGGTTTGTTTGTACTCAAGTTTAAACGTTCAGTACAGTGACAGAAAGCTAAGCATGTCACTGCTATGTTGCAGGCTGTTAAGCTTAGATGTGAACATTTCATTTATAGTGTTGGGTTATGACTACTCAATTAATTTAAGTTATATATCTTAAACTTCATAACATCACAGCTTACTCATAGTAGTGGTTAGAATTTTAAAACTTTTTTCTTTGACAGTTTTATAGTAAAATGACCCCATACTCAACTTCTGTGAGGCTAGTCTAGTTCTGAAAGTTCTTCCAATCTGTGAGGTTTGGCCATGAAACTTTTTTGATTCAAAATTGTTTGAGCATTGAGCATGTGATGTGAGTAGCACGTGTTTATATTTCACATTTCACTCAATAACAAAATATAGCATTGAACAAAGAGCATGATATTAAATAAAAAATCACGAATTAGTATCTAAAACATGATTTTACAAACACAATCGCTTAACGTTTTACGCTCATACAAAACAAACTAGATGATCACTTGGAGTCATGAAAAATTTCTCACGTGGTAAGATGTTAAGAAATTGTTCTCACGTGATGAACTGTTAAAGGAAGACTTCTCACGTTATGAACTGTTAAATGAACACTTGATATTTTGATTCTGTAGCAAATACAGTTAGCAAGCTAACAGAGTTTTAATGGAGATAACAGTCCAGTATCATACGTTATAAAAATTCAGGTGTTTTTATACATAAACTGTAGTTTATAAAACTACCGACCTTTCTCAACTTTAATATTACTGTCTCTGTAAAAATTTAACTTAAATATGCAATAAACAGAACTAAATAAAATACGTTCTGTAAGAGTTATCAACTTACTTTAGAAGGTAAGGAAATTATTACCACAATGAAAAATATTACAGCTAAACCCTTCCACTCTTTTCAGGACGAGAAAACTACTAGAGCAATGAAAAATATTACAGCTAAACGTTTCCACTCTTTTCAGAGCGAGAAAACGACTAGAGCAGTTAAAAATATTATAGCTAAACCCTTCCACTCTTTTCAGGACGAGAAAACTACTAGAGCAATGAAAAATATTACAGCTAAACCCTTCCACTCTTTTCAGGACGAGAAAACTACTAGAGCAATGAAAAATATTACAGCCAAACCTTTCCACTGCTACAACCATAAAGATATTACAGCTAAACTCTTCGATCAGAACGCCAAGGTTGATTTAAGTTATACTGCCTTTGAATGTCGAAGTGTACAGTAGTGAACTGTACACATGCTAGAAACGTGGTCCACAACGAAAACAAACTCACATATAGAGAGATAAATAAATCAGAGGCGCCCTGTAGTATGGTAATAGTAATCAAAAGCATAAACTGTAGTATGGCAATAGCAATCAAAGGGTTAAACTGTAGTATGATAATGGTAATGAAAGGTGTAAACTGAAGTGTGGTAACTGTAAAATGGCTCTTAATAAGAGAAGGTAAGAGACACCCAGCGGTGGGGAGGAGATATACCGTCCATTACGTTTAACCTCTTCCCTCAACCCCATACAGGGGAAGTTGAACTACAGGAGCAAATAGGTGCTCAAGTCAACAACGTCCCTCTTTTAAACGTGTTACGCACATCCCTCTGCAACTAGCTGTTGGAAGATATTTGCTGCTAATGAAACAAAAAACAATTAAAGATTAACATTCGGTAAGTACTAAAAGCGTATCACTGAGGTAATGAGTAAAAGTTGTCTCATGAAATCAGCTTTTCAATCCCATAATAGACATTTATCCTTAAGAACATCATAAAAAAAACCTTAGATATTTACGTTTATTCTTGTTTGACCAAATTGAATTATAGTACTAAGTAAGTAAAACCACGAAATAAATGTGATATATACAACAGACGAAATAACATCATCGTAAACACTAGGCTGGGCGCTTACCGTTTCGGTACAGACAGTTTCTAATGCTCGCGCCCGTCCGACCAAAGCCTTAACTTAGTGTAAGTAAAACATGACGTTGCTTTGTGTCGTAAAGCAAGGTTGGGAAACACTTAATATTTATAAATAAAATATTCAAAACTGATTTGAGTACCTCTTAGGCTATTTGAGTAATGTTGAGTTCGTGACAGCTGATACGTGGTTAACAGAAACAAATACATGTTGTAAGATTTGATGATGCTGACGACGTGGAAAACATTAAGACTTAATGTATACAGGACGAATTTAAAAGACCGACACGGTGACTGGATTCAACAACCTAAAAATAAAATAGACGAAATAAAAACGACCTGGGTCCTTCATGCTAGTTCCGTACATACTTCGCGATTTACCGGAACACTTTTGCGGCATGCTGGTCGGCCGGCATTAGCGTCATAATCGGCTGTGCGGTATCGTTCTAAGCCTAGAGGTAATAGGACCCTCCCACTCCGTCTACAGGCGCAGTCCCCGCCCAACAGTCAGCTACTGGGGCGGAAGAAAAGAGACAGGCTTCAGTCGAGATCATTCCTTGACCTTCCTCGGAACAGTACAGAATCATAGGCTCAAACACGTATACGTGGTTGAATGTCTTTCCTAAAACGCAAAATTGATCTTTTCCCACAATCGAGTAGCTAAGCCTAGGGTGTAAAACGTTACCGGTTTTGGGATCGTCGAGTCGGAGCTGAATTCACTTTTTAAAGTTTGTCGGCAAAAACTTGACAGTTGAACTAGTGGCCGAAGAGAGTCAGCTGTTGATACCGAGTAGCCCGTACGATAGGCACGAGCAGCCCGCAAGAGAGTCACGTAGAGGAACAGGTAAGGTGAACTGTTCACAGTAAGAAAATCTAGCCTCCTGACTAACATGTACAGCTATGATGATAGGCACGAGCAGCCCGCGAGAGTCACGTAGAGGAACAGGTAAGGTGAATTGTTCAGAGTAAGAAAATCTAGCCTCCTGACTAACATGTACAGCTATGATGATAGGCACGAGCAGCCCGCGAGAGTCACGTAGAGGAACAGGTAAGGTGAATTGTTCAGAGTAAAGAAATCTAGCCTCCTGACTAACATGTACAGCTATGATGACCAAAAGGGTTGTATCACCCTAGAATTTACATAATTTTGCTTCATAAGACAAATAATGAAATATTCTGAATAATGTTAGGTTTAGAGGCTGCATGGAGGAATATGAGTGATAAATCGACCCTTCAGTGTCTCTCTGAATCCATTCCTGAGAGGATATAAAAAATTCTAAATGCGATGCTGATATTAAGTACTACGATTAAGGCTTCTGGTAGACTCTTGCGGTATTATTTTGTAGTATATTTGATTAAATGATGAAAAGTATAAATTATGTTTATATATATATATTTTAATCATTCCTAAAACTCTAGAACGAAGCAAAACTTTTGACCACAGCTGTAGTCAAATAACTGGAAAATACACAAGCTCACAAACACATATGTTCACTTGTTTTCACAAAGGAGTAGATATTTTGGTTTAAGTTTATGAAGTCATTTTATATATTCTGTTTAATTTCAAAGAACTCGTTTAATATAATTCCAGAAACTGTTACTCGCCCATTCCTGTTGTCCCTCGGTGGGACAGCAGTAAGTTTATGGACTTACAACGCTAGGATACGGGGTTAGATTCCCTGCAGTGGACATAACAGATAGCGCAATGTGGTTTTGCTCTAAAACAAACAAACAAACAAACCCTCTTCTGTCAGCTGACCTCTGTACTGATAACTCGCCTCCTCCTGTCAGTTGACCTCTGCTTTGATCGCCATGAACTATTTCGGATCAAACTTGTAATTAGAATAACTCAAGGTTCAATCACATAGCATTAAATGGTAAAACATTTTCTGGGGGACAGACCCCCTAGAAATTGCAATGTGACAATGGCCTGACCACTCCAAACGTGCTTGCTACGGCAATGACTGTAAGCACTGTATTTCTATTTCAGAGTACTGTGAGGAAGGAACGTCCAGTACACAGTTTATCTGTTTCAGTTTATTGGGAGAAAAAAAAACGTCCAGTACACAGTGTACTATGATAAGAGACATCCACGGTATATCAATTTCAGTGTATTTTGAGACAAGACAAGAAAAGTTTGTGTTAGCACACAATTTAGTTTATTGTTGTATTATTTAAGCAGCTAGTTCTAATTTTTTCCGTTCGTTTTCTTTCTAATAATCCAAATCCAATATGGAAACTCAGTCAAGTCACGAGTCATAGGTATATTTGGAGAAACCTTCTGACCACCACTTCAGGCGAATAACTACATACCAGGAGCGATAAAACGACCTGAAGCTGTAGACAACAGTTCATCAGTTTCAATATCAAAATCCTCTGACTACAAAACAATGGGTTATATGTGTTAACACCACCCTAGGACCCGAACCCCAAATGTTAGACTTATAAGCATCCAAGCTTACAGTTGAGCCACATGGATGGGTGAGTGGGGGATTATTGAATATTGAATATAGAATTAAAAGAATATAGACTTGATTTTAAACTATATAACAAGTTGAATACCTTGAAGAAAACTGTGTCAGATACAGTAGAATATTATATTTTTTCAGTAAAAAAGTGGTTAATGCCGTGTTAAACCTTGCATGTCCAAGTAAGGGTTTCGAGCTGCACAATTATAAGTCTAAAATTTCACTGAATTTTAAATACTTCATCTATGATAATAAGTTTAATACTTTCACTAATGTAAACTACGAAACTAAACATCACATAAGTAACTGATTATAATTTAGTTTGAGAAATTTTTCACATGAGATAACAGAATATAATTTGGTTTGAGAAATTTTTCACATGAGATAACAGAATATAATTTGGTTTGATAAGTACTTTACATAAGATAACAAGTATAGCTTGGTCTGATAAATACTTCACGTAAGATAACAGAATATAACTTGGTTTGATAAATAATTTATGTAAGATAACAGAATATAGCTTGGTTTGATAAATAATTTACGTAAGATAACAAGTGTAGCTTGGTTTGATAAATACTTTACGTATGATAACAGAATACAGCTTGGTTTGATAAATACGTCACGTAAGATAACAGAATATAGCTTGGTTTGATAAATAATTTACGTAAGATAACAGAATATAGCTTGGTTTGATAAATAATTTACGTAAGATAACAGAATATAGCTTGGTTTGATAAATAATTTACGT
>NW_013666462.1:78984-95650 GCF_000517525.1 Limulus polyphemus
TAAGTGTAGCTTGGTTTGATAAATACTTTACGTAAGATAATAAGTGTAGCTTGGTTTGATAAATACTTTACGTAAGATAATAAGTGTAGCTTGGTGTGATAAATACTTCCCGTACAATAAGTGATATAATGAATAACTAAAACATAATAGAAATTTATATATTATATATACTAGCAGTAATAATTTAAGAGTACTGTTGTGTTATTACCCAACACATTTAATAATAATGCGAGAGTACTATAGTTCTGGTACTCAACACATTCAATAATAATGCAAGAGTACTATAGTGTTATTACCCAACACATTCAATAATAATGCAAGAGTACTATAGTGTTGATACTCAACACATTCAATAATAATGCGAGAGTACTATAGTGTTGGTATTCAACACATTCAAGAATAATGCGAGAGCACTATAGTGTTGGTACTCAACACATTCAGTAATAATGCGAGAGTGCTACAGTGTTGGTACTCAACACATTCAAGAATAATGCGAGAGCACTATAGTGTTGATACTCAACGCATTCATTAATAATGCGAGTGTGCATATTAATATTATGTTTTGATTTGCAAAATCGTACGAAAATCGCCTTAAAAGGTTAAACAAGTCGTAGATCAACATGTGTTTAAACACCTTTAAGAATGTTTAAAACACACTGTGTTGCATATATGATGTTTTATTGCATTAGATATATATATATGATGTTATATGATAAACACATTTAACAATGTTTAAAACACGCTGTGTTGCATATATCATGTTTTATTGCATTAGATATATATATTATATTATAAACATCTTTAACAATGTTTAAAACACGTTATGTTGCATATATGATATACATATTATGTTATATGAAACACTAATTCTTTTTGTTATAAATAGAAATTATGATAATTTATAGTGTATATATATATACATCAACATACAACATACATACATAGTACCAAAGCATTAAGAATCAGTACAGATAAGTAAGAATGTATATATATATATATATATATATATTTATTTATTTAGAGAGAGTATTCTATATTAATTGCAAACATACTATGTATCTGTCGCTGTCCCCAATTTTGAGCTACTAACTAGTGGGAAGGTAGCCAGTCACCATCATATTACCGATGACCAGTCACGCTAATTGATTGACTGTCACTCTTATAAGCACCCACAGCTTTAAGTGCATGGAATATTTGTCGTATTGAAAGGGTTCGAACCCGGCTTGCCAACACCGAAATTCCAAACTCTACCACAGGGCTAACCCACGCCCTATATATCTATATATACACAGAGAGAGAGACACAAGTTATTATTCATGAAAGAGTTGCCTCCCAGTGGCACACACAGCGGTATGTCTGCGGACTTACAATGCTAGAATCCGGGTTTCGATATTCGTGGTGGGCAGAGCACAGATAGCCCATTGTGTAGTTTTGTGCTTAATTACAAACAAACAAACAATTCATGAAAGACATGATGGTGTATAATGAATTCCTAATTGTTTTACAATATGTTAGTCGTTACTGATATTAATGGCATACATATCTAAAACATACATTTAGGGAAAAAGTGTATGAATTGAGTAAAACAGACTAACACGACGGTAACTGGGGCAATCTGGAGGCCGCGAGTCCAAATTCCGTCTTTCAGCCGTGAGGGCGTTATAATGTAACGGTCAATACCAGTATTCGTTGGTAAAGATGCAGCCCAAGAGTTGGCGGTGGGGGGGGTGTTGACTAGCTGCCTTCGAATAGCTTTGAGGGAAGTTCAACTAACAAACAAATAAGGCATATTAAAGTATTGGAATCCTGATTGCCACACAAGCCACTAAGTGCTTTCTAGAAAGTCGTGTTAAGTTCACACGTGGGAAATATGTTGTATTTCACATGGTTTCACCTTTATCAGAGAAGATTACATTAAATGTCCTATAAGCAGCTTCTCTGTCTCTTTCATTGGGGATAAAAATAAACAAAAGGAGTAAAAGTTATTCATTCCGTCTCAAACTAGTTTGTTTTTTTTAGAGCAGAGCCACATTCGGCTACCTGCTGTGTCTGCTGCAGGGAATCGAACCCTAGATTTTAGCGTCGTAAGTTCATGAAATTACCGCTGTTTCATCGGGAGACAAATAAATTACAAAGAAGGTGTTACAAATAAACATAAAACACTATACTAAGATAAAACGTAATGTGCTATACTGAAGGAATTTATTTCTGAAACTGCATTTTGAAAATAAAGAAATATCCAAATACAGTATTGAAGGAATTTATCTCTGAAACTGTATTTTAAAAATATAGCAATATCCAAATACAGTATTGAAGGAATTTATCTCTGAAACTGCATTTTGAAAATAAAGCTATATCCAAATACAGTATTGAAGGAATATATCTCTAGAACTGCATTTTGAAAATAAAGCTATATCCAAAAGAAATAAAGAAGGAATTTTCCTTTCAAACTGCATTTTGAAAATATAGCAATATCCAAGGGCAGTACTGAAGGAATCTATCTCTGAAACTGCATATTGAAAATAAAGCTATATCCAAGGGCAGTGCTGAATGAATCTATTTCTGAAACTACATTTTGAAAATATAGCAATATCCAAGGGCAATACTGAATGAATCTATCTCTGAAACTGCATTTTGAAAATAAAGGAATATCCAAGGGCAATACTGAATGAATCTATCTCTGAAACTGTATTTTGAAAATAAAGCTACATCCATGGGCGGTATTTTGAAGTATTTTAAACTTTTTACACCACATTTAACGTTTGAAATTTTTCTGACTGCCACCTAACACTAAGAGGCGAAAAATAAGGATTATATTCTAATCGAGAGGGTTTATTAAACGCCCTACAATCATTCATTGATCCTTTATTAAACGCCCTACAATCATTCATTGATCCTTTATTAAACGCCCTACAATCATTCCTTGATCCTTTATTAAACGCCCTACAATCATTCCTTAATCCTTTATTAAACGCCCTACAATCATTCCTTGATCTACTAAGTTAATTATTCCTGAGCTACAATCCCTTTCCCCTTATCACGCTAAAACTTAGAGTTCGATCCCTAAGTTAGCGACAGCAGATAGTCAGTTGCACAGCTTTGCGTTTAAAAACACATAAGCTCTGACTAATAATATTTCCTGGCGAATCTTTACTTCTAATAAAACCCGCTTATTGTTAAATATATTATCTTAAGTTATATCTTGCGATTTTCTGATCTCTGATACCTAGTTTGATACACCATGTGACTCTCACAACTATATCTAGAGGAAAGCGATTGAAGGAAAGCTACATTAGCAGAAAACAGCCAATCTTCAAGTATACGCCAATCTCGATTACACTCTTACCGGTTTCTGCCCCCACTCGAACGAAAACGTTGGAGTGACGGGATCGCTCCAATCTTGTATAACGAACTTTTGAGTTTTTTTCTTTTTTTTTCAAGATTCATCAGATTTCGTTTTGATTTTTTTTCCTGAAACTTCAATGAAATCATTTCTTGTAGTACTACAGATATCCGCTTTTATCAGAAATTACTGAGGTTTTGAAGGAACTAAGCCCAAAAAATTTGAAAGAAGACCGCTGATTCTTTTGGTAATAACGACCCGACAAAGTTATAGAACTAAAGTTCAGTCTAAAACATTATCAACTAGAGGGCACTCAGTAGAACGCATGCCTACGCAACGCAGCGTTGATCATATTCGGCTCTTAAAAAAAGAAGTACAAAATGTGTCCGTATATCCGTCGTTATCAACGGACACGGACCATTTTTAGCAGGACAATGAGGGATAATATTGTACATATGTCCACCAAGTTTCATCAAAATCTGTACACTTTTGACTGAGTTATAGAGCAAAAATAGTGCGAAAAATTGGTCCCCATGTTAACAAATAGGGATTTTTGGGGTTTCATTGACCTTGCTGTGACCTTGACCCTCCAGAAACTAATCACTTCTAGGTTTGGTCGTAATCCAAATGTATACTAACTTTCGTCCAAATCCATTCAGCCGATTTCGAGAAATCTTGTCGACAAACAAAAAACAACACACACACACACAGGCGTGAAACATAACTTTCCTCACCTTAAGTGGTGGAGGTAAAAGTTTGTTTTTGTTTTGTTTGTTTTTAATTATGCACAAAGCTACACAAGGGCTATCTGTGCTCTGTCCACCACGGGTATCGAAACCCGGTTTCTAGCGTTGTAAGTCCGCAGACATACCGCTGTGTCACTGGGGGGCAGGAGGTAAAAGTAAAAATGTAGACGATAATCCAAAAATTCCAAGCGAAATATCACCTCAGATATTAAAAATTTGATAGTAAAATTTCTTTCTATTCCTCGAGTAAAATCAATAAAAGTGATGCTGATAATATTGTCATCTACTTTTTAAAACCTTCTTTAGATTATTTTTATATTTTACACCAAGAATATGAGATTATATAATATACGGTATGTCTGTTTGTTTATTGCATTTTTCGCACAGCTACCCGAGGACTCTCTGCTTTGAAGTGATTGACTAGAAAAAAAAAGGCAGCTAATCAACTGACTGCACTTCCGAAGATTTGTGGTTCGCGTCCCGATATTGCGAAATCGATCTTAGCATTTTGGGTCGTGGGCGTGTAATAAGCATGACGGGGAAATGCTCGTATTCGATTAGAGTATCAAAGAATTGGCGGTGGGTGATTTTGACCATCTGCGTTCTCTCTAGCCCATTTCGACAACCTCGCAGATGCAAAATTATACTATCTATGAAAAGTATATATATTTACTCTATGCAAGAGCAATATTATCAGGGAACAATTAATATTACAATTGTTTTGACTGAGTGACTAAAAAGTGCCCCTCCCACAGTAGTACATCTGAAAGTCTGCAGGCTTACAACGCTAAAAATCGGGTTTCGATACCCGTAGTGGACAGAGCACAAATAGCCCATTGTGTAATTTTGCGTTTAACAACAACCAAAGAAAAGACTAAAAACTGAAAGTAATTTATATATTTTTTTAAGGATAGAAAACAAACCATCCCAATTTTAAATGTTTCTATGAAGTCACAGTCAAGTATGCTTGTGAAATTTCGGAATCAGAGAAGTGTACTGGTAAAAACTAGATTTTTCTTCGTCGTCATTTTCTAGAAAAAGCAGAAAACAAAACGAATATTCTTGGAGTTATCAAATGAACTCAAATGTTTCTGCTACCCCTATATTAATCCCTCATGGGTAACAACAGCGGTAAGTCTACGGACTTACAACGCTAAAATCCGGGGTTCGAGTCCACGCGGTGGACACAGCAGATAGTTCATTGTGTCTTTGATTTACAAGAACAAACAAACAAACACCTGACGGTACAATAATCAATAATATATTTTTGTTTGTAAAATAGTTTATATATTAAACAACAGATGACGCTGTAAGGATGTCACTTGCTCTCTTCGTTTGTTTCTTTTTGAGCAAAGCCACATTGGACTATCTACTGCCCCACAGTAGCACAGCGGTATGTCTTCGGACTTACAACTCTAGAAACCTGGTTTCGATACCCGTGTTGGGCAGAGTACAGATAGCCCATTGTATAGCTTTGTGTGTAATTACAACCAAACTATCTACTGTGTTCATCGTAGGAAGTCGAACCCCGTACTGTAGCGTTATAAATCTGAAACTTACTGCTTTTCCACTGTTCTCTTCGAAGGAAGACTGATTTTTTGTTTAATTTGTTTTTTTATATCTTTTAATCTATAAAAATACAGTAGTTATACTTTGAAATGTTTATTCGAGAATCTCGCGCAGATACACAAAGTACTATCTGTTCATAACCTCTCAGCTGTAAGCTTGATATCTTATAACACCAAAAATCCGGCTTCGATACCCACAGTGGGCATAATACAAATAGCTGGCCCATTCATTGTGTAGTTTTGCGCTTAACAAGAAATAAACTGTTCATAGCCTTCTCTAATGTTGAACTGATAGACAAGATTCTAGACGTCAGTGTACGTGATGTTGGTGTACGTTTTGTTAGGACACGAGGTATCAGTTTAAAAAGCATGTTACTTGCCCACTCTCTCCTTGTCTGATCACTCAACTTCAACGTAATACATACTGCCTTACATAGTGTGCGATCAGTAAGAAACGTTTGTTCAGACAAGATGAAAAAAAAAGTGGAGGAAAAGTAGTTTTATTTAGTAATGAAATCATATTGATGTTCAGAGACGTGTTTAATAATAAATTACCGTATCCTTTCCCAAGTATCAACCACCTATTTGAATACTTGGGTAAATAATACAATACAACATGTTTTGAGAATATATATACTGCTGAAGTTACTGACAACGAATAGTAATATTTGGTAAAATAAGATTAGGATGATTCTAAGCCTATTTTGAGAATACGAAACTCAAGCTGTGGAGCAACAAGTACACAAGACTAATTAGCTCAGTTAAGTCACCTGCTGTTTGTTGATTTTCGCGCAAAGCCAATCGAGGACTATCTGCGGTAGTCTTCCCTTATTTTGAAGTGTTAGACTAGAGGGAAGACAGCCTGTCAACACCACCCACCGCCAACTCATGGACTACTTTAATCGAATAGTGGGATTTGACCGTCACTCCTATAACGTACTCACAGTCCTTGAGTACGGAACGCGATTTTTTATTTTCTGGCAGTAAGACGCGAACCTGGAACTTCGGATCCACAGCCCTGCACACTAACCACTGATTGGTCCGTGCTTGTCCCCAACAGTATTTACACGGAAACAATACCGTTGCGGATATGCATGATATATGTAAACGAACAAGACTGTTTCGAGATGTAAACACGTAACAGGTTATTTGTTTGTAGTTAAACAAAAAAGCTTAATCTTTGAATCTATTATATTTTTATAGTTCATTAAGCGTGTTTTTAAAGTGTACAAAATTCATTGTTATCAAAACGATATAAAATAATAGTCAACAACTCCTTATACACCACAGATTTGAAATGATTAAATTTTGGAGAAAAGATAAACTTGTCCAAAGTGTTGTTGTTTGTTATTAAGTACTAAATGTTACGTATTAGAATTTCAAATAGCCTGAAATTGAGTTAACTAATAATTTAAATTTAGTAGTTAAATATATGCCAAAGTATCTCCAATTTATGATATTTGCCAACAAGATTGATACACACAGTTTTCTTTTTAATACAAATACGTTTTAATATACACACAACAGTACAATTTACAATAACAGTTATTACAAATAGTTATTACACACAATGATTTATATACAAAAATGTTACAAATTTACAAGCAATATAAAGTCTTCTTTCTAGTTTGGAACTTCTTCGGTATCTTATCGAGGGTTCACAATGAGCGAGTTAATTACGAGTTGATGTAGGTACGATTTGCTTAACGGGGAGTTACTAGCTTTGTCCTTCGTTATTTACCAGCCACACACGCCGAGTTTTCCCACGATGAATTTATATAATGTTGTCGTAAAAATACTAATGTCAGATGAGAATCCACTGAAGTTAAATGATTTGTAATGTTCAAACTTTGTAAATGCTTCTGGTCAAATATCTGAAGTTTTCCGATTGATAAGCGTTAATCACAATTATACTTATAGCTTCTGAAGTTTATATCACTATAACAAACCAATAATAGATACTCCTTTTTTGGTGCGGCGCGTTGGTTATATTTATAGGCGTGTGGAGAGTTTCTAAAAAAAATTAGATTACGTAACAATACAAAGCTACGCTAGCGTTTACGTACATACATATATTGTTGAATCTTACACTCGAGAATCTTCTACAACTCTAAAGAATAGGCAGGAGTTTCGCAATACATATTTAACAGTAAAAGCTATGTATGTTTCTAAATATAAATTTAATAAAAAAAACGTCGATATTAAAATAAATATACAATAATAAATCCGTCACAAAAGTTTTACAAAGGTCTACCTGGGCCCTGCCACCATGGGTGTCGAAACCTGGTTTCTAGAATTGTAAGCCCGCAGACATATCGCTGTGCTACTGGGTTACAGCACTTAGCAGAAGAAAAAGTACCGATATAACTGTAAAAATAGCTGTAATTTTACAGAATTTTCATACGTAATATCAACAAAAGTATTTATTTGTTTGTCTTTAAGTTACACAAAGTGCTATATGTGCTGGGCACATCGCGGGTATCGAAACTCGGTTTTTAACTTTATAAACCTTCAAATTTATCGCTGAGACACTGGTTGTAGTAATAAAAGTGATAATTTGCAAAAAAAAAAAGATTTACTGGGAATTATCTCGTCATAATTTGATAACTTTTGTAAAATTTCTTTCATTTTTTTTAAATTATCCATATTTTCACTATATTCACAATATTCCTATTAAGTCACTAACTTGTAAAACCTGTATCTCCTATCCAGTGTATTAGTACAGAAGCATTAGTCTATATGTAAACCTTTGTTTCTGAGGAAACCTGACTGTCAACCAGCTGAACAAACAAAGAAACAAGAGCTCCAAACCATAACAAATAGCTGCATGCTAAATCATACTTAAGGAATCATTTTGTTAACATGTTAAATCAAATTCAAGGGACTATTTGTTAACAGGTTGAACCACATTTCAAGAATCATTTCACTAACAGGTTAAAGCATAGGCAAGAGATTATTTTGTTGTCGTTGTTAGGCCAATGTGAAAATTCAGAAACAGCCAGAAATCCAGTTGACTAGAATGGATTCAAGAGCTCACATCCTTATCGCAGAGTAGTAACACAAAGTTCGGGAGTTACGTCTTGATACTGATCGAGCCACTTTATCAATAACACTTTTGTTGACGTTTCTTTTATCATTTTCACTTTGGACGTTTCATGTCTAAGGAACACAATAATTCACACTTAATAAGTACCCCGGTGGGACAGCGGTAAGTTTATGGACTTGCAAGCTGAAATCCGTGGTTCGATTTTCCTCGGTGAACATATCAGATAGCCCAAAGTGGCTCTAAAAAACAACAACATAAAACACTTAAAAGAGGATTTTTCGAATCACGAACACTAAAGATAAATAATTATTATGAAACGGGTTTAGGTGCTAGCTAGTGGTAAACATGCCGGACTGTGAATACGAGAGTCCATGATTCACATTCCGCTAATCACACTATACACTTTGTGAACAAATCTCAATACTTGATTAGAATAGCTCAAGAGTTTTAGGGTGGGTTCTGTTGACTAGGTGCCTTCCCTCTATACCATCAGTTCAAAATTAGGGAAAGCTTTCGTAAATAGTTCTTGTGTAGCTTTGCGCTAATATTCAAACTATAAAGAAGAGCCAGTTTTTTGAAACACTGTAGTCTCCAAACTGATTTATGGTAGACCATTTTTTGGATGCTAAAAAATAGTTTTTTTAAATCCACATTTGGCTTCAACATACATGTTTTATTCATTTGGAATTAAGCACAAAGCTACACAATGGGATATCTGTGCTCTGCCCACCACGGGTATCGAAACCCGGTTTCTGGCGTTGTAAGTCCGCATACATGCCGCTGTGCCACTGGGGGACCATTTTTCATTTAAACGAATATTCTAAAAGCATAAGCTTCTCTATAACCAATCATCAGTTATTGTGAATCATTTGTCGTACATACGGGCACTTCAAAAGCATATTCTGAAGTTTTCTACGATTATTTTGCTAGGCCTAACAGAATGGGCGTGAATTTCATATGCCTCCTATGCTTCCCGCAAATGACTTGTGCTTGTTACATGAATTATTTTATGCACTTGACTGTTTATATAGCTATATATGTTTTTGTTGCTGACCCATACATTAATCGTGCATCTGAAGTTTAATCAAGTTGCCTAACTCCGAATATCTGGGCATGCAAACAGAGTAAATATTATCATGAGGTGTATATATACGTGGAGGGGGGGAGAAGATGATTATTTTACTGAAATATTTTAATAGTAAATTTGATAAGCGAGGAATAAAAATGATTTTATACTGGTTCATTATTACAGGAAGAAAGAAGCCCTTCTGACTTGAGAAAATCAGTGCGATGGAAACGTCCGATTCAGAGGGCGCTGTTGTCGACAGCACTTCACTACCGAGTCCAGATGACTCTTCCGACGTCCTAGAAGAAGATGCAGATCCTGAATGTAGCACAAAATCATCAAGACGGCTTCTACGAACTCCAAAGTGTGCGAGATGTCGAAACCATGGCGTTGTTTCTTGCCTGAAGGGCCATAAGCGATTTTGTAGATGGCGCGATTGTCAATGCCCAAACTGCCTCCTAGTGGTAGAAAGACAAAGAGTTATGGCTGCCCAAGTGGCACTGCGTAGGTAGGTAGAAGCTATATATATATATTTGGTACAAGCAAATTAAATCAACGTAGCTACATTTTGAAAAACTAGAAAATGTAAATTCCAAATCGAACTCAGTAAAAAACAAAAACAAAGTCATTTAAACACTGAAATACGAAATGGTAACTAAACGTACGCAGTTATATAAAAATTTACCTACTAAATAACATGGGTGTATGTATTTAACAAGGGAGCTTGCGTGATAGTACACTACTCAAATAGCTTCATACTATCTAATCTTAGTTGATATATCTCAGTTTCGAGAAAAATGTTCACAGTAATGCAAGTGTATCAGCAAAATTCCTGAAATGACGAAATCTCTCAAGCCGAACGGGAGTAAGAAAGAAGATTAGGAATTTTAGATGAAGAGTGAACTTGTTAGGATAACGAAAGCAAAGAATCGTGAAAAAAACAACAAAAAAAAAACGTTTTATATAATGAAAACTTCAGCAAAATAATTTTATAGAAAATGAAAAAGACTCCTGTATTATGAACTTTTTTTTATAGAACATACGAGATTTTTTTTCAATCAACTGGGAATTTTGTCTCTCGTTTTAAACGACTAGCTAGATCGATTCATGTGTTGAAAACTAAGACTAGTTAGGTCGATTCATATATTCAAACTAAGACTAGTCAGGTCGATTCATATGTTGAAGTCTAAGACTAATTAGATCCCTTCATACGTTCAAAACTAAGACTATTCAGGCCGATTCATATGTTGAGAACTAAGACTAGTCGAGTCGATTCATATGTTGAGAACTAAGACTAGTTAGGTCGATTTATATGTTGAGAAGTAAGACAATTAGGTCGATTCGTATGTTGGAAACTAAGACTAGTCATGACATTCCAAGTCCACATAGTTCTATTAGCAAGTAAGTTACCTATAAAAGATAGTACACTTCTGCATTAAAGTGCTCTTCCGTGTAACTAAAATGACTATGTACAACCGAGTTGTGTGCTGTTTATACTGACTGTTTGAATGAAATATGTTATAACACTTAGAATCGGGGTTCGATCCCTACACAAATAGCCAATTGTGTAGTTTTACGCTAAAATAAGCAAACAGACATGATGTTAAATTGATGTTAAATAAACTTTCTGTCAGTGACCCTAAATGAGAATTATTCGACATCTGGTGGAATTCGTTTAGTTGAGAAGTTTAGTCAAGTCTTCTTAATTACGTGTAGAAATTAGTGTTAAATGACATATTTTCTACTTTTTTTTTCGAACATCATTCTCAAATTAATGTGAATTAAAAAAATTCTTAGAGACCGACCACGCAGCCAAAGCCCCAATCATTTCTTCAGTATATGCATATACATATTGTATATATACATATACATGTATGTATATATATATATATATATTTGACTATGATGTAGCTCTCTCGAGTTCTTACGTTTTTCGTGCAGGCCAAAATGAAACAGCTCAAAAAATTTCTAAAGCATAAAAATGCCGCCACAAAAGTGAAGTATTACATGCTGATATCTTGATTCTGCTGTAGGCTGCCATATTAGTAATCAAAATGACAAACACATGTTGACCGAAACCGGATACAACTACCGGTTAAGAATAAATGATTCGTTAATGGGCTAGTACTGGATCGTTTCTAAAAACCGTACAGTCCAGGCATTCATATAGGGGTTTATCAAAGAATGGTATGGGAAAAGAGTCTTGAGAATTCCGCCTTCTTTTTTTCCGAATGACCAAAGTCATAGTTTTTCGTTAACTTTCCCTATACTTGTTATGTGTATTATTGTGTACTGGAATATCCACTGCCACTTTTTAACACATTTAAACCAGCAGAAGAACCAAATACTATTCCCCGTCCCACCAAACATGCTCTCCCTTTCAGCCGTGGGAGTGTTATAATGTGCAGTCAATCCCAATATTCGTTGGTAAAAGAGTTGGCCGTGGGTGGTGATGACTAGTTGCCTTCCCTCTAGTCTAGTCTTCCACTGCTAAATTAGGGACGGCTAGCTCGTGTAGCTTTGCGCGAAATTCAAAAACAAACCAAAAACGAAAAAAAATATTTGGAATTGCAAGAGGTGTATTTACAATACAGAAAGAAGTTTACTCAGTCAGGTTTATGAAAATTCCTAAAGTGCTCAACAATAAGTCTGAAGGCTTCTATCGCTAAAAACTGGATTTGGATACCAGTGGTGGGCACAGCAGAGATAGCCCATTGTATAGCTTTATGCTCCACAACAAACGAACAAAAAATGGTTCGAGTCCCGTTTCAAAAAGAAAAAAAGAAAAAGAAAGATGAAATTCTCACTTTGAAGTTGTGACTGCGCTGTAAGAGTGACTGCCAAAGAGCTACAATCCTATTAGTCTGTCAATTCAAAATCCATTTTCTAATATCATCAACTCCCTGCCTTCCTCTCCCTCTTCTTCCTTATATTTAACCCATCAAAATTACTGTAAACAAAACAAACAAACAATAAAAGGATACGTAATTTGCAGTGAAAAATATATAACATTATACTAATTATGAATGTGGTTTAAAAGATAAATAATTTTAAACAACGAATTAATTATTTAAAGTGGTATAAAGTATTCGGTTATTGAGAGTTCACATATTAGAAGATCTTTAACACTAAAAACTACTCTTTCCTATCTAGAGTTGAGTCTTTATTCCTTTCATCATAGCAGATCTTCAACAGTAAAATCCCACTTTCCTATCAATTATTGTGTCTTTATTCCTTTCATCAGAACAGATATTTAATACCAAAATCATACTTTCTTATCTGTTGTTGTGTCTTTATTATTTTCATCGCAGTAGATCATCAGCATTAACTTTGCACTTCCCAATCTATTGTTGAGTCTTTATTCCTTTCATCACTGCAGATCCTCAACACTAATATCACACTTTCGGTATCTATTGTTATGTCTATATTCATTTCATCAAAAGGGATCTTCAAGACCAAAATCATACTTTACTATCTATTGTTGAGTCTATTCCTTTTATCAAAGTATTCGGTTATTGAGAGTTAACATATCAGAAGATCTTTAACACTAAAACTACTCTTTCCTATCTAGAGTTGAGTCCTTATTCCTTTCATCACAGCAGATCTTCAACACTGAAATCACACTTTGCTACCTATTGTTATGTCTTTATTCCTTTCATCAAAACAGAACCTCAACACCAAAATAACACTTTCAGTATCTATTGTTATGTCTTTATTCCTTTCATCAAAACAGATCTTCAACACCAAAATAACACTTTCAGTATCTATTGTTATGTCTTTATTCCTTTCATCAAAACAGATCTTCAACACCAAAATAACACTTTCCTATCTAGTATCGTGTCTTTATTCCTTTCATCACAGCAGATCCTCAACACTACAATGACACTTTCCAATCTATTGTTGTGTCTCACTTTCCATTTTATTATTGACTCTTTAAATTTGAAATGTCTCAATTGTTTAATTGATTTAAATAACTTCTAGAACATTCCCGAGCAATTAAGCTGTCCAGTTGATGTTGAAGATGTTTACACTGCCTAACTAATGTGAGTCGGTAACTGGGTCCACCTGGTCTAATTAATAAAGTAACAGACGATTTTGTACAATTAACTTTGGAATTCGCCGTCAAAGCTTGAGCCAGAAAGGCGTTTACAACCGCTGCATACACTACTTTCTTGGAATTTAAGTTTTAAGATGCCCTCTTTCGTCTGAGTGTCATGATCTTCATTCAAAAGAAGAAGTCCCATTAGTTTCACCATCTCTTCCCCTCTTTTCTCCTTTCAGCAGCCATATTCCTCGTTCCGCTGAGCGTGTGGACATGCTGCAAGTATCACCTTGTGATCAGTGTTCATAATAAGACTGGAACAACTACAGATTGCCCAAATCAGTGGCTTGAAGTATCGTCATCGAGTCTGAAATCTGATACTTGTACATACTCTTTTTTTGGTGGCACTGAGCCAGAAATGATGTATGAAGGAGGCATTGTGAGCGTGCTCACGTTTTTAAGTAAACATACCATTATACACGTGATGTGACAATGCCGTCCCTCTTGTTCAGCATTTCACATGGTCGTGTGAGTAGTGATGTTATGAGCTGTCGGCAAGAAACCAAAACGTCAACCTCCGTCCAATTCGTTTCATTTCTTACCCACGTGAGCATAAAAGCTCTTTGAAACTGGTGAAAGGCGTTGTGTTTAATTGTTTAAGAATAACTGTTTCGGAAATCCTATTCCAATGGTTCTTACAACGCACCTTCATCTGGCACTAATCGAGTCAACTCTACAGTGATAAATTTCCTTTGCCAATGCCAAACAAACACTGTAAAAGTTGTCCTCCAACATAAAGCTACATACACAGCTCTTACCCTTACACTAATGTTAAGATTGTTCACACTCTATACAAAGATTCACTATACTGAATAACAACTCGTTTGGTTTGCATGAATGAAATCACTAGACAAACTAGCAACAAAATTACACTTCGTTTCTTCTCCACAGAGAAGACACCTGAGCTCAAAGCAAGAAACGAAGAAGACATTCACATAACGACAGTAACAACACACACACACAAACATGTTGAGTTTGTGAAAAGCGCAAATTATTTATTAATCAGCGAAGTCTACCTATCCAGTTAAAAAGTATAAATAACCTCTTGATTTTCTCAGGCACAAAAATTTAGACCTAACGTTATCCAAGGAATTTTCTTGCAGATAAAATACGTTGTTATGTTAAAAAAAAAGACATTTTTATTTCGAGTCTGTTTGCTTGTTTGTTTTTAAATTTCGCGCAAAGCTACACAAGGGCTATCTGTGCTAGCCGTCCCTAATTCAGCAGTGTAAGACTAGAGGGAAGGCAGATAGTCATCACCACCCACCGCCAGCTCTTGAGCTATTCTTTTACCAACGAATAGTGGGACTGACCGTCACAATATTACGTCTCCATGGCTGAAAGGGCGAACATATTTGGTGGGACGGGGATTCGAACCCGCAGATTGCAAGTCGAGCTCCCTAACCACCAGGCCATGTCGGGCCATTTCGAGTCTGATAGAACAGTTTTGTTTGTTTTTGCAACGCCGATGATCAGCAAAGCGTTGTGGCATAAAACGAGAGTGATATATCTAGGCGAGTTTAACGTGGGCGAAATTTTGCTTCTCTAGATCTGTCAGTAATATAACTGTCTCTTTCAACACGATTCAGGGAAAAAACACCCTTGCCTCGTGTTAATTATTCAATTGCCACGAGGCAGCTTTTGAACACCTTAATTAAGCTGGCCAGTTAAAATATTCTTTACGACAAATAAATGCTTATACAGCTACTAGTGCTATTTGAAAATGTAGTGTACATATTTTACTAGATAGACCATTGCTGGCTGTGTTTCAGTAAACATTGCTACGGTCGTTATGGCTGCGTTTGTGTGAAGTTGTGAACAAACGTATAACGTTATAAATCTGTATATTATACAGGTGTGCATGATTTTGAAAAATAATAATTAAATTGCTCGTTTGTTTGGGATATTCGCGCAAAGCTACACGAGGGCTACCTACGCTAGTCGTCATTAATTTAGAATCGATAGACTATGGGGAAAGCAGCTGGTCAACAGTACCCACTATCAACTTTGGACTACTCTGACTGAATACCGAGAATTGATCACCAGTCTTATAACTAATCTACGGCCCTCAAAGTGCGGAGCGCGATTTTGTGGCAACATGATGCGAATTATGGACACCCAGATTCACATTTTAGCACACTAACCACTAGGCCACGCCCAAGAAAAAATAGAATGTTCTTTATGTTGATTTGAGTAAATTCAGTACAATTTATTGTTGAAGCTATTCGAATCTTCATAGTCTTATCTATTTCATAAGTTGGGATCCGACAGGTTCGTCAAACCCCTCTAAAGAAATCATTGTGTAAGATGGTTTTATAAAAATAAGGAATAATATAAGCAAAAACAACAATTATTATTATTTCCGTTTTTATTTAGAATGTAAAAACGGTAGTGTGCACCTTAAAATGGTTAAGTACATTTTAGGTCATAATTTAATTGTATGTTTCCGTGTAGAACGTGTAATGTGGATTAAATCAAGGATGGCATGAGAATACGATAAATGTCTAGAACGTGTAATGTGGACTGAATCAAGGATAGCATGACAATACGATAAATGTATAGAACGTTTGATGTGGGCTAAATCAAGGATAGCATGACAATACGATAAATGTATAGAACGTTTGATGTGGGCTAAATCAAGGATAGCATGACAATACGATAAATGTATAGAACGTGTAATGTGGACTGAATCAAGGATAGCATGACAATACGATAAATGTCTAGAACGTGTAATGTGGACTAAATCAAGGATAGCATGACAATACGATAAATGTCTAGAACGTGTAATGTGGACT
>NW_013666462.1:96650-99581 GCF_000517525.1 Limulus polyphemus
GAATCAAGGATGGCATGAGAATACGATAAATGTCTAGAACGTGTAATGTGGACTAAATCAAGGATGGCATGACAATACGATAAATGTCTAGAACGTGTAATGTGGACTGAATCAAGGATAGCATGACAATACGATAAATGTCTAGAACGTGTAATGTGGACTGAATCAAGGATGGCATGAGAATACGATAAATGTCTAGAACGTGTAATGTGGACTAAATCAAGGATAGCATAACAATACGATAAATGTCTAGAACGTGTAATGTGGACTAAATCAAGGATGGCATGAGAATACGATAAATGTTTAACTCTTTTGCATCATTCTCATAAAACATAAACTAAACAATCTTGACTAATACTTTAGGTGCTTATACGTTATTGATAAATATCATGGGTGTATATACGTTATTGACAAATACCACAGGTGTATATACGTTATTGACAAATACCATAGGTGCTTATACGTTAATGATAATTACCATACGTGTATATACGTTATTGACAAATACCACAAGTGTATATACGTTATTGACAAATACCATAGGTGTGTATACGTTAATGCTAAATACCATAGGTTTACATACGTTATTGACAAATACCACAGGTGTATATATGTTATTGACAAATGCCATAAGTGTGTATACGTTAATGACAAATACCATAGGTTTACATACGTTATTGACAAATAATTTAGGTGTATATACTTTATTAACAAATAACACAGGTGTATATACGTTAACGACAAATAGCATACATGTATATACGTTATTGACAAATAACATAGGTGTGTATACGTTAATGACAAATACCATAGGTGTACATACGTTACTGACAAGTACCACAGGTGTATATATGTTATTGACAAATACCATAAGTGTGCATACGTTAATGAGAAATATCATAGGTGTATATACGTTATTGACAAATACCATAAGTGTACATACGTTAATGACAAATACCATAGGTGGATATACGTTATTGATAGATAACACAGTTGTATATATAGGTTAATGACATATAATATAGGTGTATATACGTTATTGACAAATAATTTAGGTGTATATACTTTATTAACAAATAACACAGGTGTATATACGTTAACGACAAATAGCACAGTTGTATATAAGTTAATGACAGATAATATAGGTGTACATACGTTATTGACAAATAACACATTGACAAATAATATAGGTGTACTTATACGTTATTGGCAAATAAGATAGGTGTATATACGTTAATGACAAATACCATAGGTATATACGTTATTGAGAAATAATATAGGTGTATATACGTTAATGACAAATACCATAGGTATATACGTTATTGAGAAATAATATAGGTGCATATACGTTATTGGCAAATACCATAGGTGTTTGTACGTTATTGACAAATACCGTAGGTATATACGTTATCGAGAAATAATATAGGTGTATATACGTTATTGATAAATAATATAGGTGTATATACGCTATTGACAAATAATATAGGTATATTTACGTTATTGAGAAATAATATAGGTGTATATACGTTATTGAGAAATAATATAGGTTTATATACGTTTGAGTATTTTTGAATGGGTAGTGATATGTTTCTTTAAAGAACAAAAATCGTTGACTAGATAAAGAGCAGAAAAAAAAAATGCCGTTCGATTCAGCCATAACATAAAAAGGTTCTTCTTTCTTACCTGAATAGTTTATTCATTTATTGAGACATATCATCTGGTCCAGCTGTTGTCTTTAACCTAATTTCGAACTACCGTAATACCAATGTATTTCACAGAACTTAGACCTAATTCCAAAGTACTTTCAACGGTCGATACTCGTAAAAAGATTTTATGTTATTACGTTTACTCAGGTGTATGGTCGTAGATGTCATCCGAGACGTATAAGAAAAAAGAAAGCAATAAGTCGTGACGGTAATCTTGGATCTAGTTTTCTTTTTTTATCTTGCCGAATAAATCCCTGATAAGAAAGACCAGTGCTTCTGTTATATAATTGTGGTAAAATAATAATAACTTCTGATCAGAGAAGCCTACGTACTTAGAGATAAAACTAAAAACCAACTTGGCCATCAGTATAGCTAATTGAATATACTTTCTTGTTTTTACGTTTAAGGATCAGAATACTCTGTTTCTTCAAGTTGATGTCTTCGTTGTTCGGCCAGCTTAGGATATCTAGGTTCGTCCTGAATACACTTACTAAGTTAACAATGCAAAACAATCTCTATAATAAAAGTGCAATACTAAAACTAAAAGGAAATACTAATACAACTAGATGTATTGAACATTTCAACCAGTGTTATTAATGAAAGTAACTACAAAGGAAGAAATAATACAGTAATCATACCTCTAGAACATAAAAACATTAGCACCGTATTTCTAAATATTTACCGCAACATCTACATTTCAATCTATAATAATAAAAGGGAATGTCTCTCTGTGTGTGTTTGACCGCCATAGCTCCAAGTAGAAAGAACCTAGAAACCTGAATATTTGCATGTGGACCATGAGGGGTATGCATCTGGGTATTATTAGTTACCCACGGGCATTCGTGTGTATGCGTCTTTTTATGAGGCAAGCTAGCGAAAAATCACATAGAAAAGAATATGTGACCGCCATAGCTGCAGTAGGAAAGAACCTAGAAACCTGAAATTTTACACTCACACTGAGTGGACCCTGAGGGTGTGCAACTGGATAGTATTACTTATCTTATCCATGTGCGCGCGCGCATCTTTATAATGAGGCAAGCTAGCGAAAAACCACATAGAAAAGAAGTGGTTCCTTATATAACAACTTCTAATATTTAGAAAAGCTAGTGCGTTTTGGTAACACTGTGTTCCAACGATGGCTTTTATGCCATGTTGCTTAGAATCAAAAGTATATAGGTTATACTTTTGTGGTAAAATGGATTCAGAATACACACACTGACATAGT
>NW_013666462.1:100581-101984 GCF_000517525.1 Limulus polyphemus
GACCATGAGGGGTATGCATCTGGGTATTATTAGTTACCCACGGGCATTCGTGTGTATGCGTCTTTTTATGAGGCAAGCTAGCGAAAAATCACATAGAAAAGAATATGTGACCGCCATAGCTGCAGAAGGAAAGAACCTAGAAACCTGAAATTTTACACTCACACTGAGTGGACCCTGAGGGTGTGCAACTGGATAGTATTACTTATCTTATCCATGTGCGTGCACGCATCTTTATAATGAAGCAAGCTAGCGAAAAACCACATAGAAAAGAAGTGGTTCCTTATATAACAACTTCTAATATTTAGAAAAGCTAGTGCGTTTTGGTAACACTGTGTTCCAACGATGGCTTTTATGCCATGTTGCTTAGAATCAAAAGTATATAGGTTATACTTTTGTGGTAAAATGGATTCAGAATACACACACTGACATAGTCATCTAGAATATGGGTATTTTCGCTAGTAACTAATAAAGTATCTCTAGACTAAAACATTCAAAATGAAATATTTTTTCTTTCTCATCCAAACATTCAACATTTAAACTAACGAAAATGTGGAGAATACGGGTGGATTAAAGATATTTAAAAATTTTGCACCTGCTGTATATTTCATGTTGTGAACGAAATATATAGTACACCAATGGTTCTGAAATTTGTTAACAAGTGGACCTCCTGAATTTCTTTTTTTTTATCTCGGCGAACTTAGTATGTGACTGCGTTTCGTCTTTGTCTGCCTGTTATGCATGGTTTAGTTGGTCTTTATCTGCCTGGTGTATGTGATTGAGTTGGTCTTTCTCTGCCTGATGTACAAGGTTTAGTTGGTATTTATCTGCCTGATGTACATGGTTGGTCTTTATCTGCTGATATATATGATTAAGTTGGTCTTTATCTGCCTGATGTATGTGATTGAGTTGGTGTTTATCTGTCTGATGGATGTAATTGAGTTGGTTTTTATCTGTCTGATGTATGTAATTGAGTTGGTTTTTATCTGTCTGATGTATGTAATTGAGTTGGTCTTTATCTGCCTGATGTATATGATTGAGTTGGTCTTTATCTGCCTAATGTACATGGTTGGTCTTTATCTGCTTGATATATATGATTAAGTTAGTCTTTACCTGCTTTATGTATATGATTGAGTTGGTCTTTATCTGCCTGATGTATGTGATTGAGTTGGTTTTTATCTGTCTGATGTATGTAATTAAGTTGATCTTTATCTGCCTGATGTATATGATTGAGTTGGTTTTTATCTGCCTAATGTACATGGTTGGTCTTTATCTGCTTGATATATATGATTAAGTTAGTCTTTACCTGCTTTATGTATATGATTGAGTTGGTCTTTATCTGCTTGATATATATATGATTAAGTTGGTCTTTATCTGCTTGATATATATATGATTAAGTTGGTCTT
>NW_013666462.1:102524-124591 GCF_000517525.1 Limulus polyphemus
TAATTAAGTTGATCTTTATCTGCCTGATGTATGTGATTGAGTTGGTTTTTATCTGTCTGATGTATGTAATTAAGTTGATCTTTATCTGCCTGATGTATATGATTGAGTTGGTTTTTATCTGCCTAATGTACATGGTTGGTCTTTATCTGCCTGATGTATATGATTGAGTTGGTTTTTATCTGTCTAATGTATGTAATTAAGTTGATCTTTATCTGCCTGATATATATGATTGAGTTAGTCTTTATCTGCTTTATGTATGTAATTGAGTTGGTCTTTATCTGTTTGACGTATTTGATTGAGTTGGTCTTTATCTGCTTTACGTATGTGATTGAGTTGGCCTTTATCTGCTTTATGTATGTAATTGAGTTTGTCTTTATGTGTTTGATGAATGTAATTGAGTTAGTCTTTACCTGCTTTATGTACGTGATTGAGTTATCTTTACCTGCTTTATGCATGTGATTGACTTAGCCTTTACCTGCTTTATGTATATGATTGAGTTGGTCTTTATCTGCCTGATTCCGATAATTGCTGTTAACAATGTTTCAGTCAACTTACTTCAAACCGTACTGTTTTTGTTATTTGAACTTATGTTATTTTCATACAGAACGGAAGAAAAAACTCGACACGGTACAAGGACACGTTAACATGGTTCTTGTGTTTACAATGTACGAAAGAGTTAAATTTGCTTATCGTTTCTTCATCAACTGCTCACGAGAACGGCGCATTTTCTGTCATCAAAAACTGATTAGAAGACAACGGCATATTTTCCACGCAGTAACACTTGTTGGAGAGGATTGATAAATTAATTACTCCTGTTCATTTCTTATGATTATCAGTAACTTCTGATCCAGCTATCTTTATACATTTGAATTAATAATCAGTCAGTAATTACAGCTAATTCAATATACTTTTCTCACTAGAAGTATACAAAGTCACAAAACAAAAACTTATAACCTGTAAACGTTTTCTTTTTTCATGATGAATGTCCTAATAAACTTATTGATTCAAAACCATACAACCTAATTTTCATTTTCTTTACTTTGGACGCGTTTGAAACAGTCTTGAACTTATATAATGAAGTTGTTAAAATCGCTATAAGAAAATTAATAAAATTGATGTTTTAAAGTTTTGGGTGAACTCATCTTCATCGGAGCCAGGTCCTGATGAAAATATTTTAATCGAATAATGATTTTAACCTTTTTTGTGTGAATTTTCAGGTACTGATGAAGGTATTTTACCCTTGCAATGATTTTAACATTTTTTGTGTGAATTTTCAGGCACTGATGAAGATATTTTACCCTTGCAATGATTTTAACACTTTTTTGTTATGTATTTTCAGATTACACTTTAACCCCCTCCCCTCCAATTGTTCAGCGGTATGCCTGAAGTCTTATAAGGTTAAAATCTGGGTTTCGATACCCATGATAAGCACGGCACAGATAGCCCATTATGTAGCTTTGTACTTAACAACAACCAACTAATCTACAATTAAGCTGCATTTGTTTGCTATTCGTGTACTAAATATTAACATAGCTTTTTTAATATATTTAACTTCTTTAATTGCTGATGTTTATTTTATCATTATTAATTTCTTAACTAAAGTAATTTACCTAATTTTATTCATTTTAGCTTTATAATAAGTAATGGGCGATCAGTAATTTGTCGAACCAGCATTATTATATATTTGATGTTGATGATTATGAATGCGATAATGCTTAAAATAATTACGTTAAATGTAAACTTTTATCGCACAGGAAAAGATCAGGATGTGACTTTATAATACACAGCTGACATTAAATACCTTGTTTGATCAAGTTACTCTCGCATATATACGTATTATTGTTATAAGTTATTTATAACAAGTGTTATAAGTGAAATAGTTATAAGTTTCCCTTTGTAGTCATAACCAGGTGGTTAGGGCGCTCGACTCGCAATATAAGGGTTGCGGGTTCAAATCCCCGTTTCACTAAACATGCTCGCCCTTTAGTCGTGGGGGCATTATAATGCTCCGGTAAATCCCACTATTCGTTGATAAAAGAGTAGCTCAAAAGTTGGCAATGGGTGGTGATGACTAGCTGCCTTCCCTCTAGTCTTCTACTACTAAATTAGGGACGGTTAGCGCAGATAGCCCTCGTGTAGCTTTGCGCGAAATTAAAAAAACAACAACAATCAACCTGTTTCTAACGGAGACCAAAAGCGTACTTCCTCCTAATTGAATCGCTTTTGTGTTCCCTGCGCGTAAACTAAATTCTTAGTATTCTTTCACATATTATATGTCTTTATGTAAATTTTACACATCACGTTTACTTGTTTATTTCACACCATCCAGTTTGATTACCATAACACAGTTTTAGGTTATAGGGTAAAGATAAACTAAGTTCCGGTATTTTATGGAGAAATGTGACGTCAGTGTGTCTGTGTTAATCAAACGTGTGCTCTCGCGGTCTACGTGTTAGTTTAATAGTTTATTGATAACACTTCTTTTGATAACCATAATTTCCCATCTCCAGACAACAGGCAGCCGAAGGAAAAGACACAAGCGAAAAACTAAAGAACGCTGAAGCTTTATTAGAGCAGAAGAAGATGTATCAGCGCCACCTACGAAATTTACAGAAGAGTTCACTTTCAAAGGAAATTCTTCAAAGTAAGATTTTTTTTTCTACTTATAATTAAACAAAATTTTCTTATTATGGACCTCGACCAATTCTTATGAGTTTTCATATGTTTACAACATCACCAATGTGAGATACAAAATAAAATTAACACACTAATAAATATCTAAAATATAATTAACACACCAATAAATATTTACACATGCTATAATTTCTTCAACAATTACCCTGACACCTTCACCTATTTTGACGAGAGACTCGCGCTCATTGTTACTCCACGTTGAGGTATATATTTCTGTACCTTTTAGATAGATGCCAGGCGTAGGTTGGTAGCAAAAGTAGGGGAAGTTTGGTTATTTTTATTTGTTTAGTTTTAGTTTAACTTAATTGAGAACAACGTTGTTGTTTTAGCCTACTATTTGTGTACCGGAAAGTAAAAGAAATGTTCAAATGCAATTAAAATTACACAATTATCTTTATTTTATGATTATATAAAGTGTGTGTGTGGGGGGGGGGTAGGGGTAGGCAGTAAGTCAAACTTGCCCTCGGCGCAAAAAAATACCTAGTTATGCCACCTCTCGAAACTCATGTTCATTTAATATTTAAACCTACTTCCTCAATTTACTCGCTAATCGATCATTCTGACTAACTCAGTGTGTAACTTATTAACTGACACTGAAGTAAACATTCACTGACTGAATCATGGAACTAAATATTACCCCTATTATTCATCAAGTTACTAACTCTCATACCTATATTGCACTATTATTTATATTTAGTATAGGAAGCTTCTAGATTCTCTCTAGCCCTTAAATTTTATAAATTTAATGACGTCATGACACGCTCCCTCTAGCGAGCAAAATTCTAATTTTAATATTTAAATCTTATTATTCAAATAATCAATACATGCTAGTGATGCTAAGGAATAAGTTGGTAAAAGAATGAGATTCTTTAAGCCTAATAATAAAAGAGATTATAAATGCTATTTGTACACACCAAGGAGGAATTAAGAGTAATTTGAGAAAAACATTTGTAGCTAAGAATGTTTTAGGCCGAGTGTGGCTTAGTTATAATTGTGTCCAGCCCGTGATTCTGAGGTTCATGGTTCGCGTCTCGTTACCGCAAAAAACAAAAAACGACTTTTGAATTTGGGGCTTTGGGTTCATGTAAATCCCACTGTGGGTGCTCTGTGCTAACTACCTTCTCTCTCTCTCTCTAGTCTGTTAGTTCAAAATTAGGGACGGATAACGCAGGTAGTCCTTGTCTTGCTTTGTGTGAATCTCCGAAACAAATAAACGAATGTGATTTCAAGCAACATTCAGTTTTAATCCAATTTTCTTGATTATTTCTATTTTTTAAACCTAAGATATCCAGGTGATTACCTACGTTTCACTGGTGTAAAACCCTATTTGTTTTTAAGTAACTCATTATGTTTGTGCGTTTGCAGAATATTCGCAAAGGAATTAACGGATATCAAAAAAGTTTATTGAAATAGAAGTGACAAATAAATATTTGTTTGTATTTTTCCACTTAATAATACACTTCGATATTTCGTCATTCTAAAATACTACCAAAAACAGCGGTAAGTCTAGGGACTCACAACTCTAAAGTCAGGGGTTCGATTCCCCTCGGTGGACAAAGGTCGATTTTCTATTTCCATCTATAGCTTGCTCTGTGCTCTTCATTGGTGAGTGCCTTCTTTTCCTTTGGCTTGATATGGCTAGGTGTTTAAGACGCTTGACTCGCAATCTGCGTGTCGCGGGTTCGAAGCCCGTAACCGAACATGCTCGCCCTTTCAGCCATGAATGCGTTATGACATGACGGACAAGTTAACATTTCTTTGGTAAAAAGTACTTCAAGAACTTGTAGTAAGTGATATTAATTAACTGCTTTCTCTCTAATCCAGTGTTTCTCAATCACCGGTCAATGTGATTTCACGAAGGAAAATAAAAATATTTACATGCAAATCATAATGGTTTTACATTGTACCTTCAATAAAGTGGTCCACGACAGTTTAGGGAGGCAGCGAACTGGTCCCTACTATCGAAAGGATTTAGAAATGTTGTAGTCTACTCTTTCACTTCGATATCAGGAAAGGCTACCGCAGATAGCTCTGGAATAGCTTTTTGCAAAATTCAACAAACAAATAAAAACCTTTTTTTTTTCTTTTTGAACAAGAAATACTGAGAAAGAGAAAGTTTGTTTAGAATCTCGCCCAAAGCTACACGAGGGCTATTTGCGCTAGCCGGCCCTTATTTAGAAATGAAAGACTAGAGGGAAGGCAGTTAGTCATCACCACCCACCGCTAACTCTTGGGTTACTCTTTTACCAACATATAGTGGGATCGACCGTCATATTATACCGCCCCCTCCCACGGCTGAAAGATCGAGCATGTTTAGTGGGACGAGGATTCGAAACTGTGATCCTCAGATTGCGAGTCAAGCACCCTAACCACCTGGCCATGCCGGACCAAAAGAGAAAGCCTAAACAAACATTGTTTTCTTTCACTGCTTGACCTTATTGGTTTTTATGTATACAATATGAGTAATACTATCCAACTCCACTTCCCTCTAGTACTGAAACACTTACAAATGTTGACCATATTATTCTAGACCATAGTAGTTGATACTTAGGAAAAACGCAGTTTTATTGATTTATATTTTTTGCTCAGATTACAGGTCCCGCTACTTTCCTTTCTCCTCGTCTGAGGATCCACTTCGTGGTGGAGGGGTGCCTTATTTGAGTGAACGAATGCGCAAAAGACGTTGTTTCGCTGACAAAGAACTAGAAACAGTCATGTATGAACGAGAACGAAGAGCTCACTTACATCGGCACTTAGAAGTCCTGGGGTGTGGGCCGTTGGCAACAGCACCATTAGCAAGGTTGTCTGGTTTTCGGCCTTCGGGTTGTCTCGATCAAACCTTTTACCGCCCGCACGAACACCATCTACCTGTGCCATCTTTGTCAACCAACACGATCGGCGTAATAGACAACAATATCAATACTTGCCGGATGATTGGACATTTACTTCCTGGAGGAGGTCTTTTTAATACCACTCCTGCTTGTGTCGGTTTTGTTGAGTCATCAGGAACACCTCCCCAGGTAATTGACAATTCCTACGAACAATACACATTGTTTCCCACACTCCGAAGCTTATCCGAACCGGAAATTCACAGATTAGTTGGTATGACAACGTTTCCTTATCATTCTACTATGTTCGGCTCCACTCCTGCTCTCTCTCCTGTTGCTATGACATCACAACAATCTGATGAACTATCGAATGTCAACAGAGTAGCGAGAGAAATAACGAGAGTGGCATTCGAAGGAATGGATCGGAAATGCTCAGCCTTTAGAGAGGTTGGAGGAACGAAACTTATATCAGCTGCTTCAGGTCAAGAAAGATCCCGGTTTAACGACGAAGTCTCAAACACTAAAGATAATAGGTCAAAACAACGAGAAATTTCATTTTCAGTAGAATCAATTATTGGTCGAAAGTAATAAGTCTTGGGTGGCAATTCGATAAGCAATATAACCATTTCCTATTTAAGCATCACCTTCTGAAAGAGAATAAAACGACTGTCGTTTCAAATAATTTGCCTGAATATAACTTTTTGCTTCAATTAGAAAAAACAAAACAAAACAATAATTAAACTTCGAGGTAGTGGTGCAGCAAGTGATGGACGTGGTTCTATTTCTACGTGATTTCGTATTAGTAACTTTATTTGATGGTAACTGTAAATAAGTTGTGTCTGTTGCTGTTTATAGTCTATAGTACGTAAAATTTACCGGTTTACTGTGTTATTCTCCTTCGATGACGAATGGAGATCTTTGTGCCTTAGATCAAAGTTAAAAACAATACAGAGCTCATATCACTACATAGAGAACGTCGTGCGTAAAGTCTTCTGAGCATCAAATGTATATAAGGAGTATAACATCAACAAGATTAAGCAGATTTGAAATCAAGATGGGTCTGTTGAACATTTGTAACGTGCAGCTCGAGATAAATAACAATATAGTTATACTTTATAGTTTAGAAGTAGTTAGCAGATAAACTGAAGGGTTAGTATTGCATAAAATTGTGCAAGGGTTTTCTATTTGTTTAAAACTTTAAAACAAAATAATCTTAGTTTAAATCTGAAAAATTAAAAAAGAACTGGTTTTCACTGTGATGTATTGACCCAAAACAACTAGGTTTATAGATCAGACTGTAAAACAAAACCTGGATGTTTTATTTAGATATTTTAGTTTAGTTTTTGTAAGTGACTAACCTCATAATGATGTCAGAAAATAAGAATATGAAATGAAGATGGCGCCACTTTAAGAACAAAATAAATAATGATAAAACAAAGAAGTTCAGTGGAAAAGAACGTGAACTTTCAAAATACAATATAATCATTTTTAAACGAAAGGAAGAGGACGCTACTTTGATACCAAACTAAATAATTAAAAATATACAACAGTCAAGTGAAGAAAAAACATATAAAAAGTTTTTCAACGGAATTAAGAGAGCGCCTTTTTAATACCAAAATAATTAAAAAATAGATCAGTTCAGTGGAAAAGGGCTTAAACTTTTGAAATGCAATATAAACATTTTTATGACTAGTTTTGTTATTATGATTTTATTGTATGTACCTCACTGGTATTAATTGTTCTTTATTTATAGTCGTAGCTAATCCTAGGCAAATACTACTTATAGTAAAACCTGGAAATATAAATGCTCATGTCCTTCTCCAGGTTTTGCTTAACAGTCTACAGACAAGTTTTTACAAGAAAAAGAAAAACTACCCATAACCTTCTCCAGTTTGTGCTTAACAATCAAATAGACAGAGTTTAACTGAAAAAAAATTATGTTCTTCCGAAGGTTTTACTTAACAATCTACAAAAAAATTTAAACTGAAATTTTTAAACTTATGACCTTCTGCAAGTTGTACTTAATCTACAAACAAGTGTTGACAAAAACAGCTGATGACCTTCTCCAGTTTGTGCTTAACAATCTACAAACAATTTTTAACTGAAAAAATAAGGCAGAAAAACCAGTAGATTATTTCATGCAAAGTATTATGTGCGTTTGTTCAATTAAAATGTAATCATTAAACTTACTGAACAATGATATCATACGTACGGTTAGTCTCCTCTCTCTCTCTTTTTTTACTTTGTAATGTACCCCCCTCGGTGGGTCAGCTGTAACTTTACTGAGTTACAACACTAAAATTCTGGGTTCGATTTCCCGCTGTGAACAGAGCACAGATAGCCCGTTCTCTAGCTTTGTAATGAAACGAACAAACGAAACCTATGTAATAATGATGACAATCAGAGTTTATATAGTAGTAATTATCTGAATTATGTTAGAATTAATCACTAAAACGTTTTCATTAGCTGATTAAAGACAGAAGGTCGAGATTAAAATAAATCAAAAGAAACTAAATTCCACCAACAACTATATCCAGTTCGTCATGATCACTAGAAAAATAGTATCAGTTTCATATTTCTTCTGAACAATGGTAACTGACATATTTCTACCTCAAATCCTAAAATTTTCAGATTTCACTCTTTGTATTAAGATATAATTCATTGGTGAATCTGTGCGCATCTGCGTCTATTTTAACTAAATTTTTTTTTCATATTTACTTTTGTTTCTTAAGGAACATATTTGTATTAAATTATTTTAACCTATAGAATATCTAAATAACACCGGCTTATCCCTCTAGATGATTGTCTATAGAATACAGAAGATAATCCTTCGATAATTATCTACACAATACATAAGACAACCTATCTAGTAGTAATCTATAGAATACACGAGATAATCCTTCCAGTTGTTATCTAAAAATAGAGAAGATAACTCTTTAATAATTATCTACAGAATACACGAGATAACCCTTCCAGTAGTTATCTATGGAAAATAAAATATAATTTCTGTAGTAATTATTTATAGAATACAAAAGATATTCCTTCCAGTAGTTATCTGCGGAATACAAAATAAGCCTCTCCAGTAACTATTTATAGAATACATAAGATAACTCTTCTAGTAGTTATCTATGGAATACGAAAGATAATTTCTCAAGTAATTATTTATAGAATACACAAGATAACCCTTCCAATAGTTCTCTGCGGAATACAAAATACAACCATTCCAGTAACCAGCAACTATTTATAGAATATACAAGATAACTCTTCCAGTAATTATCTATGGAATACAAAATGTAATTTATCAAGTAATTATTTGTAGAATACACAAGATAAACATTCCAGTAGTTATATATGGAATACAAAATGTAATTTATCAAGTAATTATTTGTAGAATACACAAGATAAACATTCCAGTAGTTATATATGGAATACAAAATACAACCATTCCAGTAATTATTTCTATAATACACAAGATAATCCTTTCAGTGATTATCTATAGAATACAAAATACAATCATTCCAGTAATTATTTATGTAATACACAAGATAACCCTTCCAGTAGTTATCTATGGAATACAAAATACAACCATTCCAGTAATTGTTTATATAGTACACAAGATAACCCTTCCAGTAGTTATCTATGGAATACAAAATACAACCATTCCAGTAATTATTTATATAGTACACAAGATAAACCTTCCAGTAGTTATATATGGAATACAAAAGACAATCTGTTAAGTAATTATTTATAGAATACAAAGATAAGACTCCAATAATTATATATCGAAATCTTGTTTACAGAGTTCCTGAAATACATTCGCGGTTCATTTTCTGTAAAGTACACCAGAAAAAGCTTCCAAAAATTACGTCCGTTTCTTCCTCTGTGTGGGGATGATGCAACAGTATTGAAGGATCGATCACGCCGGAGCTGGGAGTCGGGTGAAGATATAAACACAGCAGCAGCGTGTCGCACCTCATTTTCAGAACATGCTCCACTCCATAACCCCTGCTGTCTCCTAACTCTTGTCTAACTCGTCTAGCAGCTTACTGGCAGTTTGGTGTCAATCTCTTATAAAATTTGTCATCCATCAGCCTCCTTAGCTTTTAGTGAAGGCTTGAATTAGAATATCTAACTTCAGAGGTAAAGGTTTCCGTTTCTCCAACATCATTTTGTTTCGTTTAACAAGTAGCAAGAGCATGAGTTGAAGCTATTTAAAACAAGTCCTGATTTATAAAGGTAAGGAGGATATTTATTTCTTACTCAATAGAAGTTAACTTTTCGTTCTCAGTTTAATAAAGGCTAATAATAATCCTTAAGTGTAGCCACGTTTCTCTACTTTTAGACTGTAACCACGTTTCTGTACTGGTACAGTGTAGCCACGTTTCTCTACTTGCAGAATGTAGCTACGTTTCTCTACTTGTAGAGTGTAGCCACGTTTCTCTACTTGTAGAATGTAGCCACTTTTCTGTACTTGTAGAATGTAGCCACGTTTTCTGTACTTGTAGAATGTAGCTACGTTTCTCTACTTGTAGAGTGTGGCCATGTTTCTCTACTTGTAGAATGTAGCGTGTTTCTCTACTTTTAGAGTGTAACCACGTTTCTCTACTTGTACAATGTAGACACATTTCTGTAATTGTAGAGTGTAGCCACGTGTCTCTACTTGTTCAATGTAGATAAGTTCTTGAAGCTGTAGAGTGTAGCTACGTTTCTCTACTTGTAGAGTGTAGCCATGTTTCTCTACTTGTAGAATGTAGACACATTTCTGTAATTGTAGAGTGTAGCCACGTGTCTCTACTTGTACAATGTAGACAACTTCTTGAAGCTGTAGAGTGTAGCCACGTTTCTCTACTTGTACAATGTAGATAAGTTCTTGAAGCTGTAGAGTGTAGCTACGTTTCTCTACTTGTAGAGTGTAGCCATGTTTCTCTACTTGTAGAATGTAGCCATGTTTTTCTACTTGTAGAATGTAGCTACGTTTCTCTACTTGTAGAGTGTAAGAGTGTAGCCATTTTTCTCTACTTGTAGAATGTAGCCGCGTTTCTCTACTTTTAGAGTGTAACCACGTTTCTCTACTTGTACAATGTAGACACATTTCTGTAATTGTAGAGTGTAGCCACGTGTCTCTACTTATACGATGTAGACAACTTCTTGAAGTTGTAGAGTGTAGTCACGTTTCTCTACTTGTACAATGTAGATAAGTTCTTAAAGCTGTAGAGTGCAGCCACGTTTCTCTACTTGTATGTTTTTAGTGCACTGGGATTATGAAAAATCTCCCAATCTTTTTATTATAAAAATTGAAAGCAATAATCCCCTGTTAATATTAAATATAATAAAACTTCAAGTTTGAAATACGTTTAGACTTATGTCGAAACATAATTTCATCATGCTAATTTCAAGCCAAGGAAACCTGAGCATGATTACCTATACATACAATAGTGCCATGTTTATATACCCTGGTGGTGGAGGGCGGAAATATTTTATTCACTTAATGAAAGTTACGGTGTAATCCACTCATTTAGTAAAAATAAAAACACCTGAAGCCTATCAACTGTCTTTAATAAAATGATAAAACTTGTGAAATTTGTATTTATAATATTTGATGATAACTCATCTAGAAACCGTATTTTCTAATTACATCGAATTAATTGCCCATAGTTTTGCAAACTCAGCTAAACCTTTGTAAGCTCTGATCTCAGTAAGTTCTCATTTACAAAGAATCTACAAAAGGAAATTAATAATTGCTCCTTTACGGTTCAAGCAACGAATCTTAGATCATGAACGTTTGGTAACTCTTCCCAAAACGATACTGAAACCCAATCTACAACAGAGAATACTGTTTGGTTTACCATACGAGTCAGTAGTTGTCTAACACTCACGTCTCTTCCCATATAATCTATATCAGACTACAAATATTACCATTCAAACCACATTCACACTCCTGTATCTAATACACTTTATTCTGGAGCTATGTTCCAAAAACACCAAATAATTCAATGTGATTAATATACCGTGTGTAATGTCCTGAGGTTTTTAGTCTATTTTGCTTGCCGTGTACTCTCTCCAAAGGTTAGTCCTTCCGTTCTTTTTCTTGCATTTTTTCCAGCCTTTAATCCCGCCCCACCCTCAACTTCCCAGTTCTTTCTCGGGTATCATCTGCAGTGTTTATTCACCCGATTTATTGTTGTGTATTTTCTCTACCATCTAATCTCCCGCTTTCTTGTCGTGTATGCCCTCCAGTTTTGTTTCTCGGTTCCTCGCTGTGTATTTTCTCCAGTATTTAATCATTCAAGATTCCTTGTCGTGTATTCCTGCTAAGGTTTAGTCCTCTAATCCCTTTTCATACATTGTCTCCAGTGTTAATTCATCCAGTTCCTTGTCATGTATTGTCTCCGGCGTTTTGTCCCCTGGTTTCTTTTCGTATATTCCCTTCAATCCGCCGGTAACTTATCTGATATTCCCTCGAGCGTTTAGTCTTCCATCTGTTAGTCTTGTATTCTCTCTATTGTTTACTCTCCTGGTAGGTTAGCAGTAAACTTGAAAACCCTACTGCTTAAAATTCGAAGTTCGATCGCCGCGACAAACAGCACAAATAACTCATTGTGGATCTTCGCGTTAAAACAAACAAATTCTCCATCATCTAATACTCACGTGTATATATATATATATATATTTCAGTCAAATAATTTGAACTTAATTTAGTTATTTCCTCACTAGAGATCACTGCTGGGAGAACGAAATAAACCGGCTACCAGAAAGTAAAAGCCAGAGGGACTTCAATGTTTACTGTGAATTCTTCGTGATTTGTTTTCTAAATCTGTCTTCTACGAAAATTAAAATTCCAAACTACCTTTTCCATTTTTCAAGGTGTTACTAACTTCTTTCTGTAATCTCTTGTTTTAACTAACGGTAGCTCTCACTCCCTCTACGTGCTTCCCTCTGTAGTATCTTGTTTTAATTAACGGTAGCTCATTCCCTCTGCAATCTCTTGTTTTAATTAACGGTAGCTCTCACTCCCTCTACGTACTTCCCTCTGTAATCTCTTGTTTTAATTAACGGTAACTCACTCCCTCTACGTTCTTTCCTCTGTAATCTCTTGTTTTAATTAACGGTAGCTCATTCCCTCTACGTTCTTCCCTCTGCAATCTCTTGTTTTAATTAACGGTAGCTCTCACTCCCTCTACGTACTTCCTTCTGTAATCTCTTGTTTTAATTAACGGTAGCTCTCACTCCCTCTACGTGCTTCCCTCTGTAATCTCTTGTTTTAATTAACGGTAACTCACTCCCTCTATGTTCTTCCCTCTGTAATCTCTTGTTTTAATTAACGGTAGCTCTCACTCCCTTTACGTGCTTCCCTCTGTAATCTCTTGTTTTAATTAACGGTAGCTCTCACTCCCTTTACGTGCTTCCCTCTGTAATCTATTGTTTTAATTAACGGTAGTTCTAACTCCCTCTACGTACTTCCCTCTCACTTAGGTTCTTTAATAAACTAACAGTGTTATCCTCAGATATTAGCTCATTTTGTTCTAAATCACTCAGGTGTTGTATAACACTGTTTATGAAGTCAAATTAGGTTCTTCAATACACTAACAGTGTTATGCTCAGTTTATTCTTTGTTCTGAATCTTGCACTCAAGTACCGTATTGCACTACTTTTTAAATTAAATTAAGTTCTTAATACAAGTGTTATCCTCAGATATAACTCCGTTGATACTCTGTATAAAGACTCACACAGGCCTGCTAATTTATAAATATAGTGGCAGGAAAACTTTGTATACACGCACACACACACACACACACATAGATACATAATATATGCCATCTTTTTCTTGGTTAATCGAACAATGTTTAATATACTTGTCTTGTTTAGCAGTTTCCAAAGGACTGATATTTAACTATCAACTTAACACATATAAATAGACCTTTTATGATGAATTTCATTATTCTCTTTTGAAACAAACTTTGACACTCAAGTATTGGGTTTTATAGGATATTTTAAAAGAGTCTCACGTACATGATTTAATGACGACTAACTGCATCCTTTTTAAGGTCAACTGTTGTGTGGTTTAATAAATCTCAACAGCTACAGCCAAGAGTGAATCTGAGGTTCGCGTCCCGTTGCCGTTGAAACAAATGGTGCTCTTCATTTTGGAGCCGTGGGTGCGTTATAAGAGTGATGGTCAAATCTGTCTATTTGTTCTGACAAAAGTGGGTAATGTTGACTAGCTGCCTTCTCTCTAGTTTATAACTTTTAACATTAGGGCCGACTAGCATAGATAAACCTCCTATAACACTGCGCAATATTTAACAAAAACAAAGAATCAAAATTTCGACAGCTGTCAGTTCAGAATCCTGACGCCACCCTTAAAATAATTCTTGGGGAGCTTTCTTTCTTAGTAATCTGTTTTTCATTCTGTAAGTGTAGCACTTCTCAGTTTGAAAATGTTTCAATTATTTTCCCTTTGATGTCCAAAAGACTACAGGAATCCAGACCCAGTGCTATAACAGTTGGAGACCAGTTTCATTATAACACTATCCATATTCTTGTTAAAAAATGAGTTGTTAACTCCTAAAATGCAATAAACGTGTCAGTATTTTCCATTCTACTTAAAGCACGTTCCTTGAAGAACTTGGAGTACGTACCCTTTTGGACTTAAAGCACGTTTCTAGGATATATATAGGATAAACAACATTAACATCTTGAATGTAACGGAGAAAGCTTTAAAGCGATTAAGTTTTGAATTGTAACTTTAATATCAAGAAGAGTAAAATAACGACCCTCTAAATCATCTGTTTTTAATTTTCCGTAACGATACGCGTGTCGAGTTCATTAAATTTGCGTTCTGCAAATACGAAATATAGCTAGAAGTTTCAACTCGAATGCTACATAGCCAATCAGGGATTCGTCAACAAACAACAGATAACTGAAAAATAATCCTCCAAGCTCAAGCAAAGAACACGTCGGAAATTATATGACTCTGGTATTCTGGTTTCGATCTTTTAGAATCTTTAATTATTATTTTTTATTAAATAAAAATACGATTTCACACCAGAATGTATGTTGATAAGAGCTTTTTTTTGTCGAGAATTCGATACTTAAAGCTGGATTAGATGCTGTTTATAAGTATATTAATTAAGAAAGAAAATACAAACCTTATACTTTATATGAAATTTAACTTTGATTGTGAAGTTTAGTTAATAAAGCTGGAATAAAGTACTTTGAACAAAGGCATGACAAGAGATACTTAATCCTACATTATGAGTTTTAATACTTACAAAACACACTCAGTTTTAATTCGCTGTGACCAGTGTTACCATATCTTAGCAACGGGAAGTTGTAATATTCCAGATTGCGTTGATCTTTTCTTTTATTTATTCTTACGTTAAATGCGTTTTTATATCTAACCTATCTTAAGATATCATTTTATTAAATATAGAAAATTCATCGTAAGTTATCGACTTATTAAAAACCGACTTAGAAAAGTGTCATCACTCCCAAAATAAAAACTATCCGTTCAGGATTGAGGATGTATAAACGTTCCTTGAAATAACAGTTCTAGTAACAAAACAAAGAAAGTTGCTTCATACAACAGTTCTAGTAACAAAACAAAGAAAGTTGCTTAGCGCAACGATTCTAGTAACAAAATTAAGTCGTTGCTTGATACAACAGTTATAATAATGAAATTTAAACGTTGCTTGATAAAACAGTTATAAAAACAAAATAAAAACATTGCTTGACACAACAGCTCTAATAACAAAATAAAAACATTGCTGGATCCAACAGTTCTAATAACAGAATAAAAACATTACGGATACAACAGTTCTGGTAACAAAATATAAACGTTGCTAGATGCAACAGTTCTACTAATAAAATAAAAACGTTACTGGATACAACAGTTCTAATAACAGAATAAAAACGTTCTTTGATCCAACAGTTCTAATAACAGAATAAAAAGTTGCTTGATCCAACAGTTCCAATAATAGAATACAAACGTTAATGGATACAACAGTTCTAATAACAAAATAAAAAAGTTGCTTGATACACCAATTATAATAACAAAATAAAAACGTTGCTGGATACAACAGTTCTAATAGCAAACTAAAAACGTTCCTTGATCCAACAGTTCTAATAATAAAATACAAACGTTAATGGATACAACAATTCTAATAACAAAATAAAAACGTTGCTTGATACACCAGTTCTAATAACAAAATAAAAACGTTGCTGGATACAACAGTTCTAATAAAAAATAAAAACGTTGCTTGATCCAACAGTTCTAATAATAAAATACAAACGTTGCTGGATACAACAACTCTAATAACAAAATAAAAACGTTGCTTGATACACCAGTTCTAATAACAAAATAAAAACGTTGCTGGATACATCAGTTCTAACAACAAAATAAAAACGTTCCTTGATCCAACAGCTCTCATAATAGGATAAAAACATTACGGATACAACAGTTCTGGTAACAAAATATACACGTTGCTTGATCCAACAGTTCTAATAATAAACCAAAGAAATATTCTTGATGCAACAGTTCTTATAACAAAACAAAAAATTTGCTTGATGCAAGAATTCTAGTAACGAAATGAAGGCGTTGCTTAATCCAACAGCTCTAATAACGGAATAAAAACATTACGAATACAACAGTTCTGGTAGTAAAATATAAACGTTGCTGGATGCAAAATTTCTAATAATAATAAAATAAAAACGTTGCTTGATCCAACAGTTCTAATAATGAAACAAAAACGGTGATTGATACAATAGTTATACTAGCAAAACAAATAAACTTGATTCATGTAATAGTTCTCGTAGCAAAACAAAAACGTTGCTTGATGCAACAATTCTAGTAACAAAAAGGCTATGTTGCTTCATTCAACAGTTCTAATAATGAAAAAACGTTATTGGATACAACAGTCATAAAGAAAAATAAAAAAGTTGCTTGATAGAACATTTCTAAAAACAAAATAAAAACGTTGCTTGATCCAATAGTTCTAATAATAAAATAAAAACGTTGCTTGATCCAACAGTTCTAACAACAGAATAAAAACGTTGCTGGATCCAACAGTTCTAATAACAGAATAAAAACGTTGCTGGATCCAACAGTTATAATAACAAAATAAAAACGTTGTTTGATCCCACAGTTCTAACAACAGAATAAAAACGTTAGCTGGATACAACAGTTACTAATAATAGAATAAAAACATTACGGTTACAGCAGTTCTAATAACAAAATAAAAACGTTGCTTGATCCAACAGTTCTAATAATAGAATAAAAACATTACGGTTACAACAGTTCTAATAACAGAATAAAAACGTTCCTAGATCCAACGGTTCTAATAACAAAATAAAAACGTTGCTTGATCCAACAATTCTAGTAACAAAATGAAGGCTTTGCTTGATCAAACAGTTCTAATTATGAAATAAAAACGTTGCGTGACACAATAGTTCTGGTAATAAAACAAAGAAAGTGGCTTGATACAACAGTTCTAGTAACTAAACAAAGAAAGTTGCTTGATGCAACAGTTGTAGTAACAAAACATAAACGTTGCTTAATGCAACAATTCTAGTAACAAAAAGACGGTGTTGCTTGATCCAACAGTTCTAATAATGAAATAAAAACGTAATTAGATACAACAGTTATAAAGAAAAATAAAAAAGTTGCTTGATAGAACATTTCTAAAAACAAAATAAAAACGTTGCTTGATCCAATAGTTCTAATAATAAAATAAAAACGTTGCTTGATCCAACAGTTCTAACAACAGCATAAAAACGTTGCTTGATCCAACAGTTCTAATGATAGAATAAGAACGTTGCTTGATCCAACAGTTCTAATAACAGAATAAAAGCATTGCTGGATAAAACAATTCTAATAACAGAATAAAAACATTACGGATACAGCAGTTCTACTTACAAAGTATAAACGTTGTTGGATAAGTAAAGTGCAAGTAAAGAACAGTATATAATAATATGTCAACCACACTATAATAACTATATTCGGTGTCGACGAGGCCTTTCGGGTAATTACCAATTATACCAATTAAGCAGCGCCTCTGGATTTCCTTGCGATCAAACTGTTGAAAAACGAACTCAGAAATCATTGTTCTCTAACATAAGATAAATTATGGAAATCTAGCAGGGATTAGTGGTGCGTTTTGGACATGATAACTTACGACAGAGCCTTCTGCGATGGAAAGTGCTCTGCTAGACTACAGTCAACATGCAGGACTGTCAGATAGAGCATGACTTGACAAGGTAACATGGACTGGAATAACGTAGTGAGGCTCTAATATCGATTTAATATAACATACGTAACATCCGTAGAACGTGTTTGTAATGAGAATATCATTCACTTCAAATTTACACGTAACTGACTACGGAACTACACGTGTTCCAAGATTTAATCAATTATCATTCACGTTTGTTTGTTTTTGTTAAGCAAATAGCTGCACAACAGGTTGTGTATGTTGTGCTAAAAGGGTATGTATGTTTTTTTATAGCAAAGTCACATTGGGCTAGCTACTGTATCCATCGAGGGGGAATCGAACCCCTGATTTTAGCGTTGTATGTCCCACCGGCGGACGGACATTACTAAAAGAAAGGTAAGCACAGAATTTCAGCGTTATAAGTTAGCAAGCTTACTGCTAAGCTTACGTTCACAAAACATGTTCTCGAATTTTTATATTTTGCGAATGTTCTTAAAAGGTATTACTGTATGATAAACTTCCAAGTTTGTACGAACTAAAACCATATCCAGTTGTACAGCGAAAGATAATATTTTTAAATTTTATTGCTTTCAAAAATTAGAAACAGCACTTCTGTTTATATCTTTTAATTTGCGTAATATTTTTATGTATTGGTTGCTTTTATAATTTTCCAGATAAGATTAGAAACCATGTTAATTTTTTATAGGTTCTTATGATGCTTTTCCAAGTAATATTAGGAACCATGTTAATTTTTTATAGGTTTTTATGATGCTTTTCCAGGTAAGATTAGAAATCATGTTAATTTTTTATAGGTTCTTATGATGCTTTTCCAAGTAATATTAGGAACCATGTTAATTTTTTATAGGTTCTTATGATGCTTTTCCAGGTAAGATTAGAAATCATATTAATTTTTTTATTGGTTTCTATAAGGGTTTTCCACATAAAATTAGCAATCATGTTAATTTCTTTTTGAGTTTCTTTGATGATTTTCCAAGTAGGATTAGAAATCATGTTAATTACTTTTTTTTGGGTGGTGGGGTTCTATGATGCATTTCCAAATCACATTAGTAGTCACGATATTTTCTTTACTGTTTGCAATAAAACCTCTCTCTCCCTAAACTAGATAACAAAACATCAATTAAGATATAGCTTTAAATTATCTACACACACACACATATATATATATTAAATTATAGAATGTAATTATGTACGTCTCTCACCGTGTGCAGACATTTTACTCAGAGATTAATTAACTTGCTACACTAATAGTAAGTCTATATATATTAAATTATAGAATGCATTTATGTACGTCTCTCACCGTGAGTAGACATTTTACTCAGAGATTAATTAACTTGCTACACTAATAGTAAGTCTATATATATTAAATCATAGAATGCATTTACGTACGTCTCTCACCGTGAGTAGACATTTTACTCAGAGATTAATTAACTTGCTACATTATAGTAAGCCTATCTTTATAATATTTTAAACATCTTTCCGTCACTTGGCTGAACAATCGATAATTTCTAGATTAACGTCACATGTTTCTTGTCTCATTAATTATTCATTGTATTTAAAGGAGTTTCATTTTAGTGGAAGACTGCCGCTAGCTAGCTCCAAGCTCTGTACACACACACACACATATATATAATACATTACAAGTATTGAAATGTTTTACACTTAAAACTTTCCGTTCTGGAAATGAAGCAATTTAAAGTGTCACAACTAAGGAGAGAAAGTCGGATAAGTGTCACTGTACAATTATTAAAATACAATGTGACAAGAGGATAGGCAGACCAAAGCTAAATAGAGAGAGACTATCAGAAATAGAAACAGAATACTGATATATTTCTGCCTCCATAAGGATTAGGGTTACGTGGATGGAGGAATCACGCAAAGTCCCCAAGATTAAGCGTGTTGTTTGACATATGAGAAACGAGGTTCGAGTTTCATCATGTATCGTTCTCATTGTTATTCGTGCGAAACTCATACGATGAGTCTCTTTTGTTTGCGGCACGTGTAATAAATGTTCAAAAATTCTGAAAGAATATTATATACCAGAGTTGAAGCTTGTATCTAGTAAACACGACCATACGTTTCATGCTCAGGGAAAAGTCAAGATTGGTAATTATGAAATCGATGGAAGATTTTTAAAAAAATCGATAACTGAATTGAAAATAGTTAAGCTGAACTTACAAACTTACAAACATGATTTAGCGCATGTTCAAGTCACCTTACAAAATCTAATTAACACTTGATAAACGCGTAAAAACAGTATCACAAGCACTTTCAAAATAATAGACATGAAAAACGTTTACTTTTGTTACTCATACTTACTGACATTGTTAATTACTTTTGAAAGAAAATTAAATCATTTTTACCAATTGTTACAGGTTTGTACTGTAAGAGATATTTTCATGTTAGTTATGGTATGGCTTATACTGTAAGAAATATTTTCATGTTAGTTATGGTATGGCTTATACTGTAAGAAATATTTTCATGTTAGTTATTGTATGGCTTATACTGTAAGAAACATTTTCATGTTAGTTATTACTTGGCTTATACTGTAAGAAATATTTTCATGTTAATTATTGTATGGCTTATATTGTAAGAAATATTTCATCTTAGTACATGACTTATACTGTACGAAATATTTCATGTTAGTTATTACGTGGCTTATACTGTAAGAAATATTTCATGTTAGTTATTACATGACTTATATTGTAAAAAATATTTCATGTTAGTTATTACATGACTTATACTGTAAGAAATGTGTTCATGTTAGTTATTACATGACTTATACTGTAAGAAATGTGTTCATCTTAGTTATTACATTGTTTATAATGAAAGAAACGTTTTTGTTTTGGCTATTACAGGTTTAAATTAGAAGAAATATTTTCACTTCGGCAATTATATGGTTTATACCATAAGAAGCATGTTCGTTTCGGCTATAATAGGACAATTTTAACCCATTTAGAGTTGAGTTTCTTGAGTCTTAAAATCTATCACAAAATCAAAGTCTCATTCGGTCCATCTAGTGAATCTACTAGATCAGTTTGTTGAACGTCAACTTAAACTGCAAATACATATATCCACTATTCAAATTACCTTCGTTGGCTGAGAGACAGCCGCCAACGAGTTGATTTAATGCCGTGGTGAATGCCTTTCAGTGAGGGAAGAGCTCAGGAATTCGGCATTTCATCTGAGAAGTAAAAGGAATGGGAAGCCTTTCATTCACATTTTGATTAATAATTCGGTTCTAGCCTCGAAGCAGGTTATGCAGCAAGTTTGATTATAGAAAAAGTCGTTGTAAGTGAAGTGCTGACGTTATACTGCTATTGTTTTTTAAATCTGCCGAAGACACTTTTAATTGCCTTATGAATGATAGCTACCAAACGTATTATGATTTCTCGAAATAGTGTTTATTGAATAAAACATTCAAACTTCAGACTCTTAAGATGTTCTCCACAATCGTTAAATAAAAGTCCAGAGAAACAGCTTTTGAGTAGATTGTTTATTTATTTTTTTATATCTTATTATTGCGTTTTGACCACTCATGTGGCCACCATCAAGTAACTGTCATCTATTAGTGAAATATTGCGCGAGCATGGGTAGCCCATCCCTCCTTCACCTGGATTATGTAAATTGTTTATCAAGAAAATAGAATGTCAGGCCATTAACACAGTTCTACACCCTCCCACACACTGGTGTAGATACGTTGACGATGTATTTTGTGGATTTGAAGACAATATCCATCAATAGTTATTTCTACAACGCGTAAACAACGTTCACTCTAACATCAAATTCATTCGTGAAGAAGAGATTTAAAACCAGATTTTGAATTACATGAATAAAGAAACTCAGACGATTTTAAAATGAAAATCTTCTATAAATCTAGTAATGACAACTACATAAAGTGGGACTCAGCCCACTAAACTCAACAAGAAATTGGCACATTACCATGTATTTACAACACAACATTTAACATATGTAGTAGTAGTAATCTACAGCATGAACTAGAATCAATACCCCCATACGTATATTAACAAATGTCACTTCTATAGTATGAACTAGAATCAATATCCCATACGTATATTAACAAATGTCACTTCTATAGTATGAATTAGAATCAATATCCCATACGTATATTAACAAATGTCACTTCTATAGTATGAATTAGAATCAATATCCCATACGTATATTAACAAATGTCACTTCTACAGCATGAAATAGAATCAATATTCCATACACATATTAACAAATGTCACTTCTACAGCATGAACTAGAATCAATATTCCATACGCATATTAACAAATGTCACTTGTATAGTATGAACTAG